>NC_064857.1:82030895-82330895 GCF_024139225.1 Suncus etruscus
ATCTGGCAGTGTTCAGAGGCTACTCTTGATTTAGTGCTCAGGGATCACTTTTGGTGGTGCTAAGGTTCCAGGAATTGAACTGGTGTCTGTTGCATGCAAGGCAAGCACCATAGTCCCTGTACTATATTTCTGGCCCCTGTATTCAAAATTTTCATAAAAGTTCAACTTAGCATTTCAACAGATGTGATAGTCATTGAAAATCTTAGTGTATTGGAGCAAACTACTTCCTCTTTTCATTTTATGGATATCAGTCAGCATTCCTGGTAGATTTGTTACAAACTGAATGTCTCTCCTTTTTTTTTTTTTCTCTGATTTGAATGGCTGGTTCCATTTGAAAACAAGTTCCCCTGACCTTGGAAGGGGTTTAGTTTCCATACACTTAGAAAGTTTAATAAGTCCTGAAAAGCCATCAGAGCCTCAAGGATAGTAAATAGAATGAAGAAAAATCATAGAATCCACTTCTGTTATATCTTCAGACAGAAATACAAATGCCAACAGGAAGTAAGTAAAAGTATAGTCAGAACTGGTGTTCACATAAAAATTCCAAAGTGCTGGGCAATACAGTCAATAGTTATGCTGGTAATAACACCTCGTCATGGTATTGATATATTACCAGTTCCTTTCTCACAGTAATTAATTTGATAGAGATTCCCAGAGAAACTTGTTCCACATTGATTTTCCATATTACAATTTCAGTCTCACATTATTCAGTGGAGTCCATACATAGAAGGTTATATCACATTATTATCTTGTATTGAATGGGAGACAGGTGCAGGATGGAAAGGATGAGAAGATGTTATTGAAATGAATATATGTTCAGGTGAAAGATAGATTTTGTTCAATTTTTCTTGGAATCTGGGTCATATTTTCTTGGAATCTGCCTTATGCTTTTTTTTCTTTTTTTCTTTTTTTTTTTACTGAGCATGTGGAGAAATTTAAAGCACAGAAAGGTGCTGGGGAGAGAGGGGTTGCTTGTTTTGTGGGATTGAATTAATGTACCTTCAGCTGCCCTGGACTGTAGGAAAGACTAGCTCATGATTTTCATATTGTAATGTGCATTTGAAAAAAATCCAGTGAAGAACCAATTGGTCAGTGTTTGGGTATTAATGTACCTAGTTGGTTTTTATTTTTTTATTTATTGGTTTTGGGGCCACAATTGGTGGTACTCAGATTTACTCCATGCTCTGCACTCAGGAGTGGATGGGATGCCGGAATGAAATCTGGTTTTGGCAGCATGCAATGCTGTGCCCTATCCACTGTACTACCTTTCCAGCCCCTGTAGTCAGTTTTTATGATCTGTCCATTTAGCAAAGTATCAAAAGAATCCAGGTCATTAACATTTGTGATTAGCTGCTTTGAAGGGGTGATAGTAACATGCTTTATCCAGTCCAATCTGCTACTCAGTGGAGCTATTTCTCCTAACAACTGTTAACCTCCAAGTCTCCTTGATAACTCTCATTTGTTTATTTATTCAGTTACTCCACAGGTATTTTTGAGTGTCTTCTGTTTGTGGGGGACTGTGCTAGCAACCAGTGATTTACAGATGGAGTCAATCCTGGTCCTTACTTTCAAATTGATTCCAATCAAAAGAGGGGACAGAGAAGCTGAAATGCAGCAGGAATAATATACTAGAGGTCAATTAACTGTGTATGGGACACATATCTAGCATGTGACCACCCAGATATGATCCCTGGTATCCCAGATGGTCTCCTGAGCACCACCATGAGTGGCTCTTGGTTGTGGAGCCAAGACTAAACACTGCTCACAGTCAAGTATGGCCCCCCAAATAAATATTAAAAGAATAAAATGAATGTCTTTTCTAACTATTAAGTTACTATGAAAACCTTGATTTTTTTTTTTTGCTTGGTTTTGGGTCACACCCGGCAGTGCTCAGGGACTACTCTTGGCTCTCTGTTCAGAAATTGCTCCTGGCAGCTCGGGGGACCATATGGGATGCTGCGATTCGAACCACCATTCTTCTGCATGCAAGACAAACACCCTGCCGCTGTGCTATCTCTCCGGCCCCAACAAACCTTGATTTTTATATAAATTTTTCACCCTTGTGGCAATAATAAGTGCATTCATCAGAAAATTTTTACAACTTTTCTCTACACAAGTTAGAGCATTAGCGTATTTGTAATGATAGCATTTGATTTCATTGATTCCTAGTACACATCCAGTTTACAAGCAATACTTTGTTCCAGCTAATTTTTCAGTTTGTCATGTTTATTAAGTTTGGCCTCCCTTCTTCCTTTCAACCTTATTCATAACATTTCTTGGCAATTTCAAAATGATTAGGGTTTCAAATGAGTTGTAAGGAACTTTCTTGTCCATAGTTATTAACCTAACACACAGCAAAGACTTTACTTTGGCATAGAGACACCAAACACAACAGTTTTAAGCCACCCAACTCTCTCTCTGAGGCCAATATGATTTTATCTCTTGGTCTCTTTAGAATCCAACCTGTGACTTAAAGCCAAATCCTATGGATGAGGGGGAAGGTAGTTTGGTCAAAATATTACCTCCTGAAAAATATAAATGACAGCATTTGGCTTGCAATCCCAGAGTAAGGTTTTGCATATCCATTTTGAATAACTTTAGTGAAGTTAAGTGATTTGAAATTGAATGCAGTGGGGTAAGCTGCTGAGACAGCTCAGAGCGATTGCAGGTCAAGGAATTCACATCAAGGGGAGTCAGCCCAATGTTCAATCCCTTTCATTGTGGAAATGGCAGCACCACTGGACTCCGAGAGGAGCTGCATCTTGTTATATGTATAGGAGTTTTTAAATCAATTTGATTTTCACTGGTATGATTCTCTAGTGTACTTAATATGCTATGGACGGATTTCTGAGAATAGTAAGAAGCAGTTACACTTCTCATGAATATATAGCGAATGAGATCCTTGATTTATTATTCCATTCTATTTTAGAACATACTTGTGGTTTCTAGAAAGGCAAAGAAGGAAAATCCTAAAAGGTACAGGTAATAGGACCAAGTTTTAATTCTCCTACTAGATGATTTTGAGAAAGCCCTTTAACTATTTGGTGCCTCAATTTGTCCTCTTGTAAATTTGGGGCGGTCATACCAGGCAATGCTCTGGGCCTGTTTTTGGCTCTGTACTCAGTAGTGATCCCTGGTGGACCATAGGCAGTTTAGGGTTTTTGATCTGGAGTCAGCAGGATGGACTGTACTATATGTTAGCTTAGATCCTCTTGAAAAATGGGCTGAAATCTCCTACTTCTGAATAATCACCACCACTTTTAGAACAATGTACCTTGAGATTTTTGTTTGTTTGTTTGTTTGTTTTTGGCCACACCCACCCAGTGACGTTCAGGAGTGATTACTCCTAGCAACACGCTCAGTAATTGCTCCTGGCCTGGGGGACCATATGGGATGCTGGGGGATCGAACCTTAGTCAGTCCTAAGTTAGTGCATATAAGGCAGACACCCTACCACTTGCGCCACCACTCAGGCCCACCTTGAGATTTTTTTAATGCATGTTTTCAAAAGTATGTCATTCTCATTTTTATAATTTGTTTTATTTATGAAAAATTCCCTTCATACTAAATGTATTGTAAACATGTATCTAAAATTCTAAAAAAATTAAAAAAAAAAGAACAATATAGAACCCCCTCCCCCCAAAAAACTTTTAAATGTTTTGGAAAAAAAACATGAAGTTTTTTCAGAACATACAAGTTCTGAAATAAAAGAGAATTTCTGAGTGAATTCCAAATTCACTAAGAAATAGCTCTTAAGAATACTGAAGAAAGGACTGAAACCCAAACCCAAACACAATCATGTATGTAATTAAGGTGTTTAAATAAATTTAAATAAATAAATAAATAAAAGAATACTGAAGAAAGAAGCAGGGTATGGGACTCAAAATAAGTTTTGATTATGAACTGTGAAGTTTGCCATAACTCTTGGCTGACTATAATCCCACCAGCGTTACTCTTGCACTTGATCCTTTCTTTCTGCTAATGGAGCTAGTATTTAGTTCGTTCATTCTGTAATATACCCTCTCCAGAGGTATTGATTTTCTTTTCTCTTCTGTTCTGTGACCTCACTAAAGTGCCACGCGTCACAGGGGAAGAGTTTAATGTAGAATTTAACACCGAGAAATTAGCAGAAGTCCATATCCCACTGATAGAGGAGAGAATTATTTAACCTTGCTTTCTGTTTAATTGATTTTTTAGTGCCAGAATGCAAAGTGGTCTTAAAAACCTTTCTAAACTGTATGTTATACTAGCTTTCAGTTATTCCTAAATGGTCCAGCTATACTAATGGTAGGGTAACTTTGACCCCCTCCAAATTGTACCTCTAAGGTACTGGTTAGAGAAAATTAAAATTCCAGAACGTTTAAATTAAAGCCACTTCACAAGCCTGAGATGAATTTTTAAAATTCAAAATTCAGCACCAGGGATGTTGCTCAGAAATCGAGCATTTGTCTTACGTGTGGGAAGCCCTGAGTTCTGACCCTGGTCCTGCAAATAAGGTCCTGCAAAAAAGATACTTTTCAGAATTTTATGTCTGAATTTTAACAGGAAATTTAAAATGTAGAAGCAAATCTGTGGTGCTATTTTGAGGTTGTCAGAAGGGGGACTGAGGGCTGAACCCCAACCTGGTTCACCTGAATCTTCAAAATTCAGGGAAGAGCTAGATGATTAATTGACATTTTCATTCTCTGGACTGAAGTAATGAAACGTCAGGTATAGGTATGGTACTTGCCTTGCACATGGCCAACACAGGTTGATTTCTCCTCATCCCATATGATTCCCCTGAGCTCACCAGAAATAATTCCTAATGAAGAGCCAGGGATAACCCCTAGGTTATATATGGTCTAGTATGTATGACCTAGTATGGCCCCAAAACAAACTAAAAGAAATTATTTTCTACCCAAATGAGCAACCATCATATATGTCTCATCATACGTAGATAGAGCCAGCATCACACAAAAACAGTTTGATTTACCCATTGTACCCTTGAGTATATTATAAATAACACCCTTACCTCCCATCCAAGACAACGCTTTATTCAAGTGTGTTTCAACAAGTAAGGTCCATTATAGTACTAAGGAAGCAAAAATGTCTTTTCAATGATAAGGAGCTTGCCAGTTCCTAATGTCTTGCCTCTTGAACTAGTTATATGCACCAAGAAGGAGCTAAGATCTCAAGACAAGTAGTAGGAGACTGAGTGGCAATGGAAAGGGGAAAAAGAGAATAGAAAATTATTTCCACAGAGAGGGTGGGTGAAAGACAGGCCAGCATTCTCTATTGAGAATTTAGTTTAATTTAGTTTAATCTCTACACACATAGGATACTATATATAAATGATCTAATTTATCAGTTTCATGCTTAGCTTAACATTAGGGGTATCAATTTAATCAGCTTCTCCCCAGCCTGTTATTATTGACATTGGTCTGTTGAGCATAGGTGACCTGTTATTCTATAGCTTTTCAAATTAAATGAATGCCTAAGATGTAAGGATTTTGGTTTTTATTTATTTGTTTTCTGTGCTATTGAAGACCATGGCAAATGTGTGTGTTAATTGACAATTTTGTATCTTGCTTAAAGCTTAGTGTTACAGTTTTGTTTCTCTTTGAAAGAAATTAAGTGGGTCACATCCAATGGTACTCTGGGACCACTTCCTGCTTGGCATTTTGATGTCATTTCTGAGGGCCCTGAAGTCCTAGAGATTGAACCCCTGCCTCCTGCATGCCCACTAGTGTATTGAGCTATTTTTCCAGTCCCTGGAAGGCTTTTTATTTTTGGCATATCAGATAGGAACAGTAATTGAAACATCACAAACTTCTTTAATAAACTGAAAATGGAGAGTGAATCTGACTTAGAATTTATAAATATATCAAACACACTTTATCATTCTTTGAGTTAGTTTGCTTAAATAAAAATCAATTCTTATGACAACTGAGGATTTGCAATCACTTTAACTTGTATTTTGTACACTAATGGGACTGAATTAAATTAAGGGCCACAAGTATTTGTGAAATGTATTTGCTCACCTCCCAAAGGCAGAGATAATGGGGGAAATCAATTGGGCATGATCTCCCTGCCCCCATGAAAGTTGATTTTAAAAACAGGCAAAAGCAGGGGCCAGAGCAGTGGCGCAAGTGGTAGGGAGCTTGCCTTGCACTCAGCTAACCTAGGATGGACCACGGTTTGATCCCCCAGCGTCCCTATGGTCCTCCAAACCAGGGGCAATATAGCCAGGAGTAAACTCTGAGCATCACCGGGTGTGGCCCAAAAACCAAAAAAAAAAAAAAAAAAAAAAAAAAAAGAAAGAAAGAAAAGAAAAAATAGGCAAAAGCAGACTAAAGTGGGTGAAACACTAGAAGATTGGGCATAAAACGTTATATAATCGGCACATAGAGATTCAGCACAGAGGAAGGAACAGGAGCTCCTAGGGGTCCCATATGGTACAGTACTGGCTCTGGTAAAGCAGGGTGTTGGGTGATAATTCTGTTGTGAGATTCAGGGAGAGGAAGGGGCCCTGAGGCAAGAGCAGCAATGCTAAGTAGAGTCAGCATATCTGAGAAATAAAGGGTCGATGGAAAGGAAGGATTTGGAGGTTCTGGAACAATAATCCAAGGATGTAAAAGCTTAGCTTCATCTTGTTGACTTGTTCAAATCCCAGTGCCACATAAGGTTTTAATTCTGAGCACCATCAGGAATCACTCCTGAGCATAGAGTCTCTTAGCACTGCCAGGTATGAACTAAACTCCCTCATTTCCTTGTCCAAAAGAAAGGGTTTAAGATTAAGATTGTCAGTCAAGAAAGGGAACTTCCTCAGCCAAATGGGTGAAGTTGAAGGGAATATGAAGGCCTCAGGTTGGGTGGTAGAGTCACCTCTGCAGTGGACATCACAGGACCCATCACAGCTACATGAGATTGACCCTGTGTCCTGAAGAATAATACTAAAGAAAGTATTGACTCACTTTCAGCAAGGATATTCTAGTCTTCCTTCTTTCTGCTTCCTGCTGATGTCTGCCACCTTGATGGGTACAGCCTACTAGTCTATTGTTTCTGAGGGTGCTTAAGGACCAAACCCAGCAGGTGAAGCATTCACTAAAAGGTGCCTCCCTGGTGCTGAAGGGTTCTGAGAGAGCAAGGGCCACAGGAAATGAGGTTTCCCTGCAGTGGGCCCACATGTCTAGCCTCCAGGTGCCAACCAGATCTCAGCATGATGTAGGTCACTGAGGACTATCTCATGCATGTGCTCTGACTGAGCCACAGTTTCTGAACGTCTTCCTGTATGAGGGAGACTTACCAGCCTCAGTTACACAAAACTGCCCTCCTTAAACTACCCAACCATTGGGGCCGGTGAGGTGGCGTTAGAGGTAAGGTGTCTGCCTTGCAAGCGCCAGCCAAGAAAGGACCACGGTTCAATCCCCCAGCATCCCATATGGTCCCCCCAAGCCAGGGGCAATTTCTGAGCGCTTAGCCAGCAGTAACCCCTGAGCATCAAACGGGTGTGGCCCGAAAAGCCAAAAAAAAAAAAAAAAACAAACGAAAAACAACTACCCAACCATTTCCTCTTGCAGTCTGCTGTGCCAGAGCCAGGCCTCCCAGGAAGACAACCTTCATATTATTGTCTCTCCTTCACCTCTATGCAATTAAGATTTCTGTATTTTGGGGCCACTCTTGGTGTTTCTCGTGGCTTAATCCTGAGTTCTCAGGGATCACTCCTGGTTGTGCACAGGGGCCGTATCTGATGCCTGGGACTAATTTTGTGTAAAACAAGTGCCTGACACCCCACCAGTGGTCCCCCCTGTACTATCTCCCAGGCACTCACAATGAAGGTCTTTATGTGCTCTCCACCCCTGTTTGTATGTCTGTGTTTTTAAAGAGAGACTATATTTGGAAGGAAAAAAAAAGCATTCTAATTTTCAGTTCTCTTCAAATTGATAATTTATTCATTAATTTTGAAAAGGTAAAATTCATCTAACCTGATAGAATCTTTATAAAAATTGGAAGCTTATTGTCAACTAAATCTCATTTATATCATCTAGTATTAGACTGATTTTTTTTAACCAGATGGAAAACATTAGCAGTAATAGTGAACAAACATATTCAGCCTCCCAGAGGTCATTTTTAACCATTAACAATCTGGTTTTCACAGATTAGTAATATACAAACAGCAACCGTCCAGTTAAAGCCACACAGAAGGCACAGAAGCTTCTAGGCACCTGAATTACCTAATATTTCGCCATTTAAAAAAGAAAAACCTTTGGAAGTAAAATTTTTGAATCCTTTGGGCTCAAAGTTGGCAGATTATACCCAGAACTTGCAGCAAAATACATTTGAAACAGGCACGGTTGTAAAATATTAATAAATCCTCTCCAAAGCTGATGAAAAGAAAAGCTTATTTTAATGTCATCACTAGATTTGCCTGTGGTTAATATGTTTCCATTTGCTAGCTATTTGGTTAATGGTTTCATATCTATGTAAACTCCCCCCAACTGTGGGAAAGAAACACATTTTTCTATATCCTGTTTTAATTTTTTAATTTAACAATCTAATTGAAATGTAATAGAAAGAAACAATTCACAAAATATACTCATGAATCAAAAAAAAAAGAATATGGTTTAGGAACGTAATAAAAACATGGCTTCTTGCGTTACCTATTCAGAAGCAAACTCTGGTTTAAATCATGTTTTGAGCAGTGGAGAAAGTTGAATAAAGGATAGTCTAGTTAGACCTTGGAATCAGAGGCAGCTATTGGTTCCTGCTCATTTCTTCTCTAGCTTCCTTCGTGTCACGTTGATTCCAAATCATCTCTACAGCTGAGCACGTAGGCAAAACTCCATGCAACGTGCCTTTATTTTCACTTCAAACTACTGTTCTTTTTTCTTCTCCCTTCCCTTCAAGGGAATGGGGTAAGAATCATGTACATTCAGCTTCAGTGTGCAGAGATTACATACTTAGATGTGCTCTTGGGGATCGCAATGGCAAAGCCTCGGAAGACACCAAGGACTAAGCATTTGTTCTCGTGCCTGCAAGACATGTTAATTCTTCCACAAGTCACATTTCAAGGCTCAACATTAGTCTTGGTTTACATATCCCGATTCATTATCAATATCCACGTCAACCTTATCTTTTAATTGTGTGCACTTGAAGTCACTTTGCAGATGACACTACATTTCAGGTGTGCATCATTATAAATCAGCATCACCCAGTTGACCCCTTTTACAGGATGTTTGCACCCATGACCCCCAAGCCTTCTGGCATGTTATAGTTCTTTTATTTGTTTTTTGTTAGTTGGTTGATTGGTTTTAGGCAACACTCGGCAGCACTCTGGGGTTACTCTTGACTCTGTATTCAGAAATTACTCCTAGCAGGCTCAGAGGGCATTATGGGAAGCCAGGGATCAAACACAGTTTGGCCACGTGCAAGATAAATGCCCTACCCACTGTACTGTACTCCAGCCCCAGATATTCTTTTTTTTACATGCTGGAATTATAGGTATTTAAGGAGACTCCTATTTAACATGTGTCACAGATATTTTCTCATTGTTTTATTTTTCTATGGGAAAGAAATCAAGGTATTAAGCTCTAAGATCACATAGTGAGGAGAGACCAGGTCTAGGATGAGAGGGAATGAGAGTTTGCAAATACGATCTATGCAATAGAGAAAGGGCCTACCAGTCAGGACCTTAGCGATGCGTAGGTGTTTTATCCGAAGGCAGGGAGTCAGTTCCTTCCTCTCACTATGGCATGTGTGGGAATACTTGGAGATATGTATGTTTACATATGCAAAACACACAATGACATACATCTCAACACGTGCATGCTTATTCAAGGGCAACACAGAATACAGAATTGCCTTTTCTAACCTCACATTGAAGATTTTCCTGTTTGTCCTGATATCTCTGCTCTGAGAAGTAATTATTTCCTTCTATTGTCAGCAAAAAATTTACCTTAACAGTAACAGTGAAATCTTTCAATATTCTTGCAAGTGCAGTTCCTGACCATTTCTTGCTGAGGAAGGGAAAGGAGAAAGAGAGAAAGTCAAGGGGATGGCTCAGAATTGGAGCACATGCCTGACTCTAGGGTCCCTGAGGTCATTCCCCAGCACTTGCCTGGTTGCCTGGTCCCTCAAGCACTAACAGAAGGCTAATCAGAAGGAGCATTGCCAAGAGTGACTTCTGTACCCCCTATGCTCCCTCCAAGGAATGAGAACAGGGACAGGAGAGAGAGCACAGCGGGCAGGGCATTTGCATTGAATACTTCTGAACCAAGTTCCATATCTGGCACCACTTATAGTCCCCTGAGCCCTCTAGGCGTGATCCCTGAGAGCAGAGCCAGGAGTAAGACCTGAGTACCTAAGATATGCACCTTCCTGCCCCCCTCAAAAAAAAAAACCCCACAAAACCCAAAACAGTGAGGAAAAAACTTAAATAACACAATTTGTTCTATCATAACTATAATTTAGAATTTAGGACCTCAAGGGGCCTTTTTTTTCAATGGCAGCTGGAAACTTTATGGAAAGCCTATAAAGTGTCATGCATGGTGCTAGACACTGTCTTTCAGGACAGACATAGCATCTAGTGAGTGTGGAATGTGAGTAAAGAAAGGTCTTAAGGAGGCTGGGAGGAAGAGCTAGTGAAGGACCACAAAACTTCAAGCACCTCTGTACACACGCACTTCTTTATGTAAAAGTGGACAGTTTAAATTATGTAAAGAGTTTGTGGACATCCGATTGAAACTTTAAAACAAAATTTAGATTAGCTAAATGATTTTATTTCCTTTAGTTTATTTCCTTTCTTAGACTATGATGACTCCATGTTTATGGCTTTGGGCAATACATTTTCTTAGACCGTCATTGTTCCAGTTAGCAGAACAATGTCGGTCTTTATCCATAATGTAGTTTTTATTGATCAAAGATAGATAATTAAGAAATAATCCCTTAGTATGTGCTTACTACAAAGTAACTTAGTTCTGCACCAGAGTGGCACTACAGCAAGAGGGCATTTGCCTTGAATTCAGCAGACTCAGGTTTGATCCCTGGCATCCCATATCATTCCCCCAAGTCCTGCCAGAAGTGATCCCTGAGCACAAAGTAACTTAGTTCACATCTCTGACTTAGGTTGATATTTTTTGTGGGGGAGCCACTGCCAGTGGTACCAGGTCTTAGTCCTAACTCTGTGCTCAGAGATTACTCCTAATGGATTCAGTGGATTAATTAATTAATTAATTAATTTTAGATTGTATTTGGGGTTGCACCTGAAGTGCTCACCTGGTGCTCTTCTCTAGCTCATTTCTGGCACTGCTCAGGAGAATATTAGGTGCAGAGGATCTAACCTGGCTTCCTGCATGCAGAGCATGTGCTCATAGCATTGAGGTATCTCTGGCCCCAGTCTGATAGGTCAGTTACCAGAATATCCATCATTCCTTCCTATCCATTCCCCTTAAAATTCCCCCTACTCCTTTTATCTGCAGCAATTGCAGTGTCCAAGGTGGGGACCTTCCAGTAAACTTCACTTGTAGATGAAGAGGGACTCTGGTTAGATTCTAGTAGAAATGTTGATTATTTATTCCACCTTCTCTTGGGATAGCTGCCCTGAATTTCTGTAGTTCCCCACAAGGTTCTAGTTCCAGGCATCCATCTGGACAGCTCTTGGTTCTGGGCTCTTCTTTTCTCAAGTCGTGTTAAATAAATTCTGGCAGTTAGTAAAAGAAAAGGAAATCTTTTGGAAAATGGCCTACACACAACTAACTTAAAATTGTCTCCTTTTTTAAAGGTGAACACACACAAGAAACAAGTTCACCTCATTCACTCAAAAAGGATGTAGAAAATATGGGGAAAGGTAAAGAAAAGTTTTAACTCTATAGAACTTCTTTTTGGCTTTAAAAGACGACAGAGATAATAGGAGGATATTTTTGTTCTACTCCATATTTTAAGCTTGACAAGAAACATATGAATAATATATGGACCATTGGGTGGATATAATTGAGATTAATGCATACATATCAATCAATACATGACACTGTAACATAATACTTTAAAATAATATATTACATTGATTTATATTCATGGATTTCTGCACAAAATCTATCCTATGTCTATTCAACACTTTTTAAACTGGTAAAATATTTTGTCTTATAATAATAAATTGCTATATATAAAAGTCCTCAGGAGAGTTATTTGTAAAGATTAGTAAAATGACTCTTCTCTTTTTCTTTATTAGAAGAACTTCAGAAGGTTTTATTTGAACAAATTGATTTACGGAGACGACTAGAACAAGAATTCCAAGTGCTGAAAGGAAATACATCTTTCCCAGTATTCAGTAAGAAATCGCTTTTATTTCATTGTATTGATATGTGATGGCATTTCTATGATGAGGCTGGAGGCTACGCTGCTAACTATTAAGTGGTTGTAAAAAGTGCACGTGGTGTTCATGGTCCCCAGTTAGAGATTCAGAATTTATAGTTTGTTATTTATGCTTTAAATCAATTTGCTGATAACATTTCTTCAGAGAGCTTTTTGATAATTATTGTATTGGTCATGCACACACATTTATTATTTACTTTTAAAACAGATAGGTAGCTATACTATTACCTACGTAGAGATATGTTTACATATTTGAGATATTTAGATCATATACTTTTCAACAAAAGAATTAAAAAATAATAATGTATTTTAATTATTTAAATTAGGAAATATCGAAAGAGTAAATTATATTCTCAGATATTACTAGAGAGCTACCTGGGGCTGGCTATATGTGCAAATATGAAGGTTTTAAATGACAATCCAGTGTAAATAAGTATATTTCATTCACTAAAATTAGTGTAATTTTGGGGGATTTGGGTTCTTCTTTTAAAATCCTGTCTCATGAACTGGAATGATATTCTAGCAGGTAGGTCATTTGCTTGTATGTAGCAGGCTTGGATTTGATACTCAGCATCCTACGTGTTCCCCTGAGCCCACTCAGGAATTATATCTTCAGTGCAGAGCCAGAGATTAGGCCTGAGCACCTCTTGGTGTGGCCCCAAACAAAAAGAGAACTATAAAATAGAATTTAATTTCAGGTATAATGACAGCTGATACTATAGCATAAAAATTATTGCATCTGTTTTCAAAGTCCTGGGATTTCAAAAAGATTTTATCTTCAGTCTTTGGTTTTCTAAATTTCTAGCAAGTCTGAATTCCATTGGACACATATTATTACAGTTGAGTTTTATAAAGATTCTGGAGTTTTATTTAGTTGCAGCTTCTTCTTCAAGGAAAGAAAAATGAAAACAAAAATTCTGTATAAACTTATATTTAAAATTAACCAGGTTTGATAACAATTTGGGAGGATTTTTTCCCAGTATGTCAGTATACTTGGTTATCAATCCAGGCATAAACTCACTCATACTGGTTTCCTATGTGATGCCTCAGATCAGCATCTGGAAGATGCTTCTCTATTTGTTTTTATTTGCTTTCGGAGGTATTTTGGATCATACCCAGAAGTGCACAGAGCTTACTCCTGGTGAAAAAATGAGTAAGAAACCATATGTGATGCCAGGGATGGAATCCAGGTCAGCCATGTGCAAAGAAGCACCCTGCCCGCTGTACTAGCTCTGGCCCCTCTTTGCATATTTGTGACAACTGTATCACTGAACCTGAAGATCTGTATTTACAACGGGGCCTTAGGTGTCATCAGCACAAGGAAAGAGTATGCCCCTTTGGGTAGTATCAGTGTGTAGTCCAGAGTCCTGGTAGCATGTCAAGCTGATTCCACAGAGCACTGAGCTGGTGGGTAACAGTTGTGGAAGGAGCAAGGAGGTCAGAAAAGTTATGATCTCTCTGTCTCCTCCAGGACTGCTGAAGCTCATGGAATGTCAGTGTTTTGGATTCAGATAAGGTCTACTGAGGCTTAGAATATATTAAATCCAAGGGAGAGATTTGAAAGTCTATTGAAATCATTTGACATTTGTAGCTATGGAAAAAGAGAAACATTTAAAAAGCAACTAAAATCCAAAAAATCAGGTACATGTATAGGATCTAGATTTCCCTAATTCTTTTTTTTATTTTAAGAAAGTGTATCACATAGTTGACATAACTGATCATAATACATTTGTTTTAGAATCCCCTAATTCTTAAAATTATAAATTAAGAAAGACTGCAGGGAACTTTGGGCCAATAACAGACATTGATTGATTAGTGTCTCTGTGAGTTGCATTTATCTAATGTTGGATTTGCAAATCACTGCTTTTTGATCCAGCAGAGAGAATCAGAGTTTTGTTGAATCTCTAAAATGCCCTCCCAACTCTTTATGAAACCACTGTCACCATAATTGATCCCATTTATAAAAAACAGTTAATCTTAAAGAAATAAAGTCATTTCTTTTTTTTTTTTTTTTTTTTTTTGGTTTTTGGGCCACACCCGTTTAACGCTCAGGGGTTACTCCTGGCTATGTGCTCAGAAATCGCCCCTGGCTTGGGGGGACCATATGGGACGCCGGGGGATCGAACCGCGGTCCTTCCTTGGCTAGCGCTTGCAAGGCAGACACCTTACCTCCAGCGCCACCTACCCGGCCCCAAATAAAGTCATTTCTAGTTTTTTTTATTCACTACTATACTATTCAATGAGAATGTTTCTTTTTTTTAATATAAAAAACAACAATGTTATCCTACAACTTTCCAGGGTTTTTTGGGGGGCTTGGGGTCACACCAGGCAGCTCTCAGGGGTTACTCCTGGCTCTATGCTCAGAAATCACCCCTGGCAGGCACGGGGGACCATATGGGATGCTGGGATTCAAACCACTGCCCTTCTGCATGAAAGGCAAATGCCTTACCTCCATGCTATCTCTCCGGCCCCAACTTTCCAGTTTTGATTAGAACCCCTGGTTCATCCTTTGGATCTGCTCCTCAGTGATTGCTACAGAGGTGAAGCATTTCAATTAAACAACAGCAAAATAGTTTCCTCTTCTTTAACTTGACTTATGTCCCTATCAAGGAAATGGCATGTGTGTGCCCAAGTTTGAGTGACACTTAGTTTAGATATACCACAAAGAGGCACAAAGAAATACACCACAATGAAAATAAGTACTGTAGATCAGGTGCTTGTTAAATAAGTGTGAGCAGCCAGAGTTTTGTGGACAGATTTAGATCAGCTTAGATGGGAAGGGGGACATGGAACTTTGTAAATTCACATCAAAAGGCATTTTAGAGGACCCCCCCTTCAGATATTGCAAGGCTTTCTACTAAGAATTGATCAGATTTCCCTAGTCACAGCACCTAAACCAGTTCACTTAGAAATTTGGAATCTAGTCTATGCTGTAGCATGTGACAAACATTAAAATCTCACCAACAGAATACTACATAGCTGATAGAAAACTTGAAATGGGAACAGAAAGATAGTTCAGGAAGGAGAATGCCTTCCTTGTATGCGTCCAACCCAGCATTCTATATGGACCCTGGAACACCACCAGAAATGATGCTGAGTGCAAAGCCAGGAGTAAATCCTGACCACTGCTGTGTTGAATTAACTGGGTTACCTCCCTATTCAAGTATATGCTTATTACACATTGGTCGGGAACCAATGAGTTCTCTTGCATTTCCAGCTTTCCACCACTGAGCTATCTGCTTCTTAGGAGTAGAAGGCTTGCTTGTGTATTGAAGTTCCTTAACCTGTTTTATCCCCTTAATCATGTGTGAATTATTTCCTGCATTTGCTTCCAGACCCGCATCTCCCCAATGGCCTAGACTTGGGCATTGAGATTTTCTCTTCACTGCTGGGCAAGGCCCCAAAAGAGAAAACAAAACAAAACACAAAACATATTTATAGAACAATGAAATTTGCCACTACATAGATGGATCTAGAAGGAATCGGTACTGAATAAAGTCAGCCAGAAGGAGAGGAACAAATACAGGACAATCTCTCACATGAAGCATAAAAGGAAGCACCACAGAGAATGACAGTCTGAGATCTGATCCACAAAAATGAGCTTTTCAGGGTCAGGAGCCACCAAGGGGGACAAGGAAGAGTGGGGCTCTGAGACAACAGTGGAAGGAAGTTGACACTCTGGTGAGGGAGTGGTGTGGGAGCATTGTATGCATGAAACCCTTTCAGGAACAGACATGTAAAACATGGAGACTAAAATCAAATTTAAAAGAACAACAAAACTGACCAGAATTGAGTTCACTCTGGGACTCTGATTATTACCTGGGTAGTGCTTTGGAAACTGCAGTGGCTAGGGAATCCCTGTCTCTTAGGAAGATGAGGGAAATGGAAATGCTGGTACATTCCCAGCACAGGAAAAGCATTCCATGTAATCAGCTGCCAAAAGAGAAGGAGTGAGGAAGCAGGGGAGAGAGGAGATAGGTTAGCTTTGTAGAGTAAAAGCTAACACATTTCTAAGTTGATCACATTTTTAATGTCATCCAGATTTCTTAGCTTCTGTGTTTCTGAAATTACTGAGAACCATAGGCCTGAATCCTGGGCCTGGAAAGTGTTAACATAAAGATTACAGCAAAGAGGAAGAGCAAGTAATGTTGATGAGGAAGAAGGTAAGAAATGAGGGGAGAAGAGAAGAGTCTCTGAGGAGATAGTGTGGAGGTGTCTCCAAAAGGAGAGGAAAACAGAAAGGAAGAGGAAAAATCAGGGGAAAGGAAGGAGGAAAGAAAGAGCAAGAACAGAAAGAGTGGGGCTGGAGTGATAGTACAGTGGGTAGGCCACTTGCCTTGCATATAGCTAACCCTGATTTGATCCTTGGTACCCTATATGGTCTCCTAAGCACTTTCAGGAGTGATCCCTGAGCATAGAGCCAGGTGTAAGCCGTGAGCACTACCATGTGTAACCAAAGCAGAAAACCCCAAACAAGTATAAGAAAGAAAGACTAGGAAGAGGAAAATAAGAAGGAGGAAGGAAGGTTTCATATTAGGAGATAGAGTTTGGAATGAGGAGTGAACAGAGCTTCTAGAACTTCTCTCCATACATAATGTGCTTGACCCAGAGGGAATGATGATGCAGAGAGGAGTTTAGGGGCCCCTTATTTAGGGTGGAAACTGAAAGGCATGGGGGGGAGTAGTGCCCACTGCAAGCTCGATGCACTTTGGACATCAACCCCCCACTGAGTAACCTCGGACAAGTCACCTAACCGCCTTGTCAACTGTAAAATAATACTATCACCCACCTCATGCCTTGCTGGGAAGATTAAATGAGTGAAATGTAATAAAGTGTCTCACTAGTGACTGATCCATAGTAATGTGAGTGGTTGCTACTAGCAACGTTTTAAAGTTTGATACCTGGCTGTGGGACTTAATATTGAGCTGGTAGCATAAACCAGGATATCTAGATTTGTTGGACTGTCTTTTTGGAATGGCAGAACAGTTCCTCTGGTTTGGCTGTCAGACAAGTCTCATTTACACAAGAAGGCAGGAAGGCGTCCCCAAGAAGGGTGGGTGAAATGTGATCTAGACCTCAGAGGGCAAGGTGTTTGGGCAGTGATGATGAGGCATCTCACCCTTAGCAAGGTCTGATGACATTGGTACAGCAGGTCAAATATCCTCTGATGACCATCATGTTTACAGTCAGGAGTGACCAATGAGTGACTCTGCCCCCAACATGTCAGGGTTCCCAACTCTTCCATTAAGGACGACTGAACATTTTTACACTTGTGAATCCTGACATTATTATTGACTCACATTGTGTCCCCCTTCCTGAATGAAGGTTTCTACTTTTTCTTCCTTTAACATTCTGTGCCTTCCTTTAGTAAATCATTCAAATAAGCCATGTGATTTTTTTATTCATTCATTTCATTCTTTCCGGTGATAAACAGTATAATCTCAGAGTCTAGCTCTGAACTTAGACTAGAGAAGGCAAAGAATGAAGAAGGCTGCACCATTCCCTTCCTTTTTATATAATTTCAGGGGTGGTACTCTGGGTTTTTACTTCTCTTCCCTGCTATAGTTCTTTCTGCCTACTGCCATTGGCCTAGCCCAACTAACATCCTTTCTCTGACTTTGAATCTTCCTCAAGAAACTATAACGATTCAAATTTCAATTGAAGTCTCTTTTGATTCAGAACTCTACTGAGTCCTAAAAGCCCTGTCTTGTTTGTGCCTGTTCACCTGCTCAGCTCCAGTACTTTAAGACCTATATCTTCACCTCTACAAACTTTTTCTGGTCCAGCCTCCTCTCTTTTAGGTTATCTTTATCATTCAGAACACAGTTCAAGACCTGCCACTTAAGCTGTAGAACCTAACCTAAGATACAGAACAGGGGTTAAGATACCTGCCCTGCATGCAGCTGATCCCAGTTTTTTCCCTAGCTCTGCTTATGATCCCCTGAGCAGTTCTGGAAGTGATCCCTGAGCACAGAGCCAGGAGTTGATTCTGTGAATATGTCTCCCTCTCCTCCCCCAAAAAAAGATTCACCACCTTCAAAAAGTCTTCTATCCAGAAATTCCCACTATCCTAGCAAATTGTCTTTGTTTCTAGTTCTTTGGACGTTTTGTGTTGACCTAAAACTTTTTTTGTGTGTGTGAGTGCACAAAACAATGCCTTGTGTGTTTCTCCCCTAAGATGTTGTACTTTGGTTTGGGAAAGGTTTTCTTTCTTTCCAAAGAAAGAGATGTATTATGGACATATAACAGACTCTCTGTTGGTCATGGTTGACATAAATGCTGTTGTCAAAAACTGACAATGAAAGTGATTGTGGAGCTGGAGTAATAGTTCAGTGGGTAGAATTCTTGATTTGCACACAGCCAATCCAGGTTTAATTCCCAGAATCCCATATGGTTCCCTGAGCTAACCAGGAGTGATTCCTGAGCACAGGAATCAGAAGAAATCCCTAAGTACTTCCATTTATGTCTCCCCCCGCAAAAACAAAACAAAACAAAAACAAAACAAAACAAAAAAAAACAGTGTAATATGAAGACTTATATAAAGGAGAGATAGAGAGCAGAGAAGAAGGCACTTGTCTTGCACATGCTTGATCCTGTCTCAGTCCCCTGTACCCCATATGGTCTCCCAAGTCCCATCAGTCAGGAGTGATCCCTGAGCACAGAGCCAGGAGTAATCTCTGAGCATTTGGTGTGGCTACAAAAAAAAAAAAAAAGAAAAGAAAAAAGACTATAAATGAAATTAGCAAGGGTTAATGAGTGGTGTCCTTGGACTTGAAAGTATGATCACACTTTCATGGCCCTCGAGAGAACAGAAAAATCCAGTGAATTATTATTAGAATGAACTATGGCTTTTTGAAAAACTGAATAGTGGACTATAATTATATTGGGGGGGATTGGGCCCCCAATGTTCAAGTGTTATTCCTGGCTCCATGCTCATGAGTGATCCCTGTTAGTATTCAAGGACTGGTGGCTATGTTGAGAATTGGGCTCTCGCCTGCAAAGCTTGTACTCTTACCTCAGTCTTTAAACTTAAAGAAATATTAATGTCCAAAATGGAGTACATTAAAACATTTATGTTTTAGAGAGGTTTGTGCTATGTGGAAAAAGAAAATAAGAGTTTTTTTCAAATATATAATTTTTATTTTGTCACAGTAATATTCACAGTAATATTTTAGGTGCATATTAACATTGAATCAGGGTAATTCCCATCACCAAATTTGTCCTCCCTCCACCCCCATTCCCATCTTGCATCCATATCCCCCACCCTCCCTCACCCACTGGGCTGCTAGAATGAGTGGTCCCCTCTGTGTCCAGCTTACTACTTAGTGATCATACAACTGTTTGGTCTTGGTACCCTCCATTATTTCCCCTCTATTTGAGAGGCAGAACTAGATAAATAAAAGAGTTTTTAAAATAAGAATCCATTTCAGGGGCTTGAACATAGCAGAGCAGGTAGGGTGCTATCCTTGCATGCTATGACCTACGTTCAATCCCTGGCACCTCATATAGTCTCCCAAGCTTCACAAGAGTAATTCCTGAGTGCAGAACCAGGAGTAACTCTTGAGTATATCGGGTGTGGTTCCCCCCAAAAATAGTCCACTTTTTAAAAAAACTGATGCTCCAAAATTTTAACATCTCTAAAATCTTTCTGGCACTCTCAGTTTAGATTCTTACAAAGAATTTCTTCTCTTCCTAGTTTCTGTATGGGTTGCTTCTTGATGAGGCCAAGCTTTATTTCATTGACTTGAACATGGTTATCTACCTGTGACTGAATTTATTTATTATAATACTGCATTTATTCTCCATTCCTTGGTTCCTTGTTCTTCTCTCTCTCTTTTGTAGTATTTTCCAGAGAAGGAGAAATGAAGGGATTCTAATACATGATAGAGATCAAAAGTCTCAATAGCTGTTCACAGAAGCGATCAGAAAAGGGAGAAAGAGAAGAGCCCTGAAGCCCATTGATTGACAAGCAGAATCTGCCAGATAAACTAAGGATCTTATATGGCTCCTTGTACCTTGTGGTTCCTCTTCTTAATTCTCTCCAGGATGTAGAAGGGATACTTCTGTACTATTTGGAAATCTCTTTGCCTTTTAAACCATCTCTGTTCCCAGAGTTGCTAGTGGCTGCTTCAGTGCTTTTCTCTGATGCCTCCTTTCATGCTATCACTTTCCGAGAATAGTTGGGTTTTAAGTGATTCTCATTAAAGAAATCAACTTAATGTGTTTTTCACCTTCAGTTGAATGATGCCTTCATTATCCTTTAGAACACATTTTCGTTTTTTCCATCTGCCAAGTGCAAACATTGTCTCTCAAAAGTTGTACTTGTGAATGTTGTAGACAATCTTAAATATACAGAAATCAAAGGAAAGAAATTAGACTCACCCATCTTTTTGCTACTTAGAGACAGACATGCTCAATATTTTGGAGTTTCAGTCTTCTGAATGCACAGTAAATCTTTTATTTTGTTTTGTTTTGTTTTGTTTGCCCCCTTCTCCCTGACAGTAAATCTTAAAAAAATAAAATAAAATGAAATCTTATTTGAACATTTTGAACCATTTTTTACATGTAGTATGAGCCTTTTTAGGTTAATCTATAGATGTACTCCTAATTTGAATATTAAATGTTCTCTAAATTTAGGAATGATGGAGAAAACTCAGAATGCTGAAGCTTATGCTTTGCATGCTAGAGTCCCAAGTTCATTCCCCTGCATTACCTGCTCAAGAGGTAATTCCTGAGCATCTCCAGGAGTGAACAGTAAGCACCGAAGTGGAAGTAGCCCCTGAGCACTGTGGTGTGGGGGCCCCAAACTAGACAAAAACAAAATAAAATTTCTCTCACTTTAGGAGATGGCCATCATTGGAGCACAATATTTGCACATATGTAAGGTAAATTCCTGAAAAAATTCTGCTTAAGTAGTATGAAATAATTTAAGAAAATAATTTCAAGTTTATTTCTAGAAAATTTGGGATCTGTTATGTTTAGTAAAGATTAAATCTTTGTTAGCAAGATTGGAAAGAAAGTGTTCCAAAAGTAAAAATATGAGTAATAAAAAGAGAGAATAAAGTACTCTTTTCCTTTTATTTTATACTAGGGACATCACATGCTAGCCAAATGTCTTTTGGCCATTTTTATATCTTGTGAATAACAATTATGTTTTATCTTCATATTTCTTTGATGTGTTAAATTTTTTTAAGTTTTTATATACTAAAATAATAATCCTTTTTTTGTTTCATTTGAAGGGTATACCCACCAGTGCTCAGGGGTTACTTCTGTCTTTGTGCTTGTTATTCCCTGTAGGTTTAGGGAAATCATATGGGATGCCAGGGATTGAACTTGCATCAGCCGCATGTGACACTGTACTACCTCTCAAAACCTTAAAATATTTTTTGTCATGCTGCAAATATTTTTTAGCTGTGTTAGTTACTTTTAAATGTTGGCAATAGTATTGTGTTTAATGTACCTTAACCCATTTTCTTTTTTGTTTTTGTTTTTGTTTTTGTTTTTGGGCCACACCCAGCATTGCTCAGGAGTTACTCCTGGCTGTCTGCTCAGAAATAGCTCTTGGCAGGCACGGGGGACCATATGGAACACCGGGATTTGAACCAACCACCTTTGATCCTGGATCGGCTGCCTGCAAGGCAAACACCGCTGTGCTATCTCTCCAGGCCCCCTTAACCCATTTTCATATCAAACTTTAAATTTGGGAGGCTGCAGAGACAGTACAAAGGCTTTGGTACTTGCCTTGCATGTATTACACCCCTATTGGGTAGTTGGCACCATATATAGTACCTTGAGCACTATTGGGGTGACCCTTAAGCGCAGAGACAGAAGTAAACCCTGATCACCTTTAAGTGTGATCCAAAGACCAAAACCAAGCAAATTGAATTTTTTTGTCTTATAAAATCTATCAGTATTTCTTTTTTAGATTTTCATCATCAATACTCTTCACCATCTCAGTCTCTTAAAAATAGCCATCATATTTTTCTAACACTTTAACAGTATCTTCTTTGGGGCATTTCAAGTTCAAGAATTGTACCAAGTGCCCCCTCACAGAGTAATGAGCATGAATAGTTCTCAATGTTTCCTCAGAATTGCCCCTAGATAGTACCTCCTCCAAAGTCAGAACCTTTGGAAATTGTGGCAAGGAACCCCAAGAATAGTTCAACTTAGTGATACCTGTCTGTCCTAATCCATCTGTTACCTTCTGCTCAGAGGCACCTTAGAACTCTTATGGGATAGAGACCCTGAGATATTTGCCTCACAGTTAGGGCCTTTGTTTGGGATGTGCTCTGAGGCCAGGACACAAGCCAGTTTTCCTGGAGGCATTCCAGGCAGTTATGGTTAACAGCCTTCAACCAGGCAATTGCAGAAAGCTGGTTTGTAGGTTGCCCTGAATCCTGTCCATGTGCTTGAACCCTCCTCTAAGGCATGAAACAGTGACTAAGAGTGCCAGTCTCACCCATAACTATTCATAAGTGTAAGCTGAAAGTATTCAACCCCTTTTCCATCACAGCATGTTAGGGTCCAGCCATACCATAAGGTCTTAAAGAACCTGAGAATGTGGACCCTCATCCTTGTTTGTTCAAAAAACTGAGTCCCAAAAAGGGTGCATTGCTAGAGGTAAGCAGAGTGCTGAAGGGAGCACAATGAAAGGAAATTTAAGTTGATCAGGAAGCAACAGGAAAAGCAGAATGAATCCCCAGGAAGAGATAATATTTGAATAGAACTTTGGGGAAAAAAATAAAAGTAAGGTGTTTATAATAACAGGTTAGCAAACAAAACAGGGACGGACACACAGAAGTATGTGTGAAACATGGGGTGCAGTCAGTAAGGGATGGTGTAGAGCCCCCACTGCCTCTGCTGCAGTCATTCAGCCCTTCTCCCCTTTCCATTGGCTAGAAAGGTTCTCTATACCTCTGCTCAAGCACCTCTGCTCATGGCCTTTCTCACTAAATCCAGAGATGACTAAAGAATGGGTCTTCTGGGGTCAGAGCACAGTGGGTAGGGCATTTGCCTCGTAATCAGCTAACTCACTTTTGATCCCATATGTTGTCCTGAGCCTGCCAGGAATAATTTCTGAATGTAGAGCCAAGAGTAAACCCTGAGCACTACTGGGTGTGGGCCCAAAACAAAAACAAAAATAAAATAATAATAATAATAATAAATAATAATAATAATAAAATATTTTTTAAAAAATGAAGCATAAAACTGCAGAGAGAGCTCAAAAAATTGGGGCACAGGCTTTGCATACAGGAGGACTGAGTTTGATTCTAAGAACCATGAGAGTGACTTAGAATCCCCCAGCACTGGATCAGGATTATTTCCTGAGCATCACTGGGTATGGCAAATAACTAAACAAAAAAAATAAAATTAAAATATAAGAGGCAAAACTATAGCTATAATGAAATGATTGCTGGCTTCTGAGCATGGAACTCAGGGAGGGAGAAAGGAAAGAGGATTTTTAGGGCACTGACAATACTGCGTGTGGTATATGAAGGATACACGTCATGCATGGATTTGTCCAAACCCATCGACTACACAATGCAGCCTATGAGCCCTGGGCTAAGCCCATGTCTTGGGATGAAAAGGATGTGTCAGTTTAGGCTTATGAGTTGAACCCATGTAGGTTCCATACTTGTGCCATCTCAGGGAGAGGGGCAGGGAAGATGCAGAAACATTAAGTACTTTCCTCTCAGTTATTGCTGTGAACTTAAAACTGTACTAGAAAGTCCTTGTAAATAAATGTCTAAAGTGGCATATTTGGGGTTGGGAAGAAATTGAAATAGTGTAGAAAGGCAGACGTGAACGAGAAATGGAAAGAAGTATGTCATGAATGTCAAAGCATCCAGAAACTCACAAGTGCAAAGGGCCTCCTGCCTTGAAAGCAATTGACATCCAGCACAGGCTTGAAAGCACAGGTAAAGGGGATTTGGAAAGGTAGAGATTGAAGCCAGGTGGTTTAGTTGGGAAACTGATCTAGGGAGAGGCGTGAGCACTGAGGAGGTGACAATGGCAAAGAGAGGAGTGGATGGAGATGAATCTGCACTAGCAGCAGAGGTGAAAGAAAGGAAGGAAGAAGCCAGGGTGGCCAAGTTTCCAGCTTCCCCTGTTGCCCCGGTTATCTACCACAGATGCAATATGAAATCAACTTACCTTCTCATTGGAAGCAAACAAAAAAAATCAGTTGAAAGGAGCAAAGTCCACACTTATACACCAATCCCATGAGAAGATGCAGCTGCATGACCTGCACTAGGAAGTGGTTCCCTTTCAGAGGCAGTGAAATCCCAAAGGCACGATGGACAATGGCAAGGATAACTTTTCAGAATTGCATCTCTTAGTTCCTCTTCCTAACTGATACAAAGTCTGTAGAATGGAAACAGGCCCAGGAGGACCATAAAAGAAAGTGAACATAAAGGGAGAGAGAATGCAGGTGGAAAGTCAGACCAGAGGCTCTCTATCACACCCACCAACAGTTAAAAAGAAGCTGCAGGGCAGTCAGGCACCTGTTCCCCAAAAGGCAAACTTTGCATAGGGATCCAGGTCTTTCTTCTGTGAGCAGCTCTTTCTTTTCTTTTCCTTTTTTCTGGTTGAGGGTGAGTGAACCAGGTGAGTAACCAGCATGCAAGGCAAGCACCCTAACCTTGAACTATCCTTCAGCCAGATCAGCTCTTTCTTGTGCCATCCCCTCACTCATACTTGACTTTTAGGGAGATCAGGAGCTTTAGGTCCCAGAGTGGGTGAAAATGTCCAAGAAGGGGGTCTCACTGACATCCCTTCTTGGATCTCCTGCAAGAAGGCTTCTACTAGGTAACTTGGAGACTCTGCTAAATAGACGTAAACCTCATTCCAAAAGAATTTACTGCCTATGCTTACTAAACTATAGGCTAGTATTCCTACAAACAGAACTATATACTTACAAAATATCCCGAGGGGGACGAGAGGGGTTTCAATGGGGCTGTCAGCTTTTTACTAACTTACATAAAAGTCAAATAAACATTTTAATCCTTTTTATTTCTTTTCCTTTCTCCTACCAGATAATTTTCAAGATCAGATGAAAAGGGAACTAGCCTACCGAGAAGAAATGGTGCAACAGTTACAAATTGTAAGACACATTTCCCCTTAAAATGAAGCAACTTTCTGGGCTTGTTTTCGAGTCATTCAATACATATGAAACTGTGTTTGCTGTGAAATCCATTGGTCCACTTGCCTCTCAGCTGGCTTAGATGCTAATTATCAAGAGATTTACTTAGACACAAAATAAACAGATGTGTCAGTACATTCTCTCTAAATGTAACTACCTACCATGTGTTAATAGACAGATGTGTGAATGTTTCTGTGGGCAAACAAAAAACCAGAGGTACCTGTTATTGTCTTCTACTACATGAGCTGTGGGTGCAGAAGTGGAACATGCTAGAAAATCCAGTGAGGGGCAATTGTATTCTATCTGTCCTTCTTTTCACTACCCAAGACCTGAGTCAGGTTGCTCACTGTCAATAACATTAGCAACTATATATAATTTAGTATAAACACAGTCAACCAATCATATTCACATGGAGGAAAATGAGAAAAAAAACAGTATTTTCAAATGAGGTGTGACCTGTGACATCCTAATGAATGTTGAAAAGTTATCATGCCTGAGACCTTTTGATACAGAAACATGGAAAAAGAAAGAGGTCTGATAAGGTCTCTAGATTTGCTCTCTTTGGTTACTGTTTTTCTGAATTTCTTAACCACTGACCCCAGGCATACCCATCTGCTTTCGTTCATTAGTACTTTTATCTTTTGTTTTGTTTTGTTTTAGTTCATTATTACTTTTAAAGATGTTGAGGGAAGTGGATATTGTTCCATATTTGTACAATACTTTATTTATTTGTTTTAATTTTTGTTAGGGAGGGTGGAGTAGACCTTACCCAGAAGTGTTGAGGGGCTATTCTTAACTCTGTGCTTGGGGATCACTCCTGGTAGTGCTCAGAGGACTATATGCCGTGCCAGAGAAAGTGTAAGCCCCTTACCTATTTGTTACTGGCCCTTGAGTCACTTGCAATATTTTTAGTCACCTTGATAGATTTCCACTGACTTTGTGGGGAATTCTCAGCTCCATGATTCATTTGGCTTGCTGTATATTATTAAGCCAAGTCTTACCAACAAACTGTAGCTCTGTGTTTTCTAGAAAGGTAGGTCTCTAGCTTTCTGTCAAGATTCTTTTGGAAAGAGAGTTGTTAGTGCTCTCCTTTCCACTTAGGAGAAATCATGCTGGTATTCATAGAATCTGCTGAGAGTTCTCTGTAAAATAATCAGATAAGACTGAATTTTACTCCATTCTGAGAATTCTGATAGGAATGTAGCTTGTCCCTCATCACAGTTTTGCTAAGGATTTCTTTGATCTCAAGTGCTAGGCTCACAACTCAGCTCTGATAATCATCTGAATATAAGATGCCTCTTATAAAAAAACATCTTTCTTCTTGTTTTGATTTTGCTAGCACTCATTTTATTCTGAAGTTTACTAGTGAGTAAAAGGATTTTCTGAGGAGATTGATGACTAATCCCCACCAGAGTTCAAATGAAAAATGTATCTGCTCTTCTTTGGGTTTGATACCTAGGTAATAAGATATACTCATCTCTTGCTGGGCATATAGACTTATAATCTTCTTCTAAGATTCTAAAAGGTTGCCACACATGCAGTCAAAAATTCATGTTATCGGGGCCAGAGTGATAGCACATTGGTAGTGCATGCGACTGACCCAGGTTGGACCTGGGTTTGATCCCTGGCATCCCATATGGTCCCCTAAGCCAGGAGCAATTTCTGAGTTCATAGCCAGGAGTAATCCCTGAGCACCAATAGGTATGCCCCCCACCAAACAAAACAAAACAAAACAAAAAAACGAGTGATATCAGGGGAGTGCTGAGTATAGAAAAACAGGTATTTGGAAAGAAGAGAAGTATTTATTTCATGAAGTTTCCCTGTTTAAGTGTTTAAGTCACTTATATAGTATTAATGTCTTTATACCTGATTTTTTTAGTAGAAGAGGGAATGATATGGCATCCTTGTAATAAGCAGAAATTATCGATAGAAAAGGAGGGTTATGTTACATGTAAAATGCAAATGGGTATTGTTAAGCATTTTTATTATGCTGTGTTGCACTTATTCACCTTGACGAGTGCTATACAGTCTTTCCTCTTGATTCTACACTACATCTGATCACAAATTCAGTTCTTTGGGAGAAGCTAGAATTTTGATCCCAACCCTATAGGTATCACCTAATTTCCAAAATCCACAAAAGCTCATCTGGGTTAACACTATCAATTGGTGAAGCAGATGTGATTAGTCCTTCCTATTGCTTCCTCTTCCCATGTTCCTTACCAGAAGGTACCTTGTGATTGCATACTGCTTCATGCACCAAGAACCGTTTCTTCCATCAAGTAGCTCTCAACAAACAAGTTGAATGAGTCATTTATGGGGCCCCTCATTCAGCTCTGACAGTCTCATTTATCAGCCTTAGAATCCTTTTTTCCTTTTCCGCATTTGCCAAGAGTGGTCCTAATTTCTTCAAGTGTTCTTTTGCACTCTGTAACTACCATCCAAACTCCTACAGGAAGTCATTGCAGTGTTTATGGAGAACCTATTACTGTGCTGCCTTTGTAACTAACTAGCTTCAAGATCTGTGATTTTTATTTCAAGACTTGTCCCTATTGTTTCTTGTGTAGTTCCTCAACCCAATGACCCTTTAGAGAGTCTAACTTATAGCTCTGTAGATACAATGTGTAATAAAACGTACAGGCAAGGAGCCAGAGCAATAGCACAGCGAGGAGGATGTTTGCCTTGTACAAAGCCAACTCGGGACTAACCCAGGGTTTGGTCCACAGCCTTCTATATGATCCCCCAAGCCTGCCAGGAGTAATTTCTGAGTGTAGAACTACCACCAGGTGTGGCCCCCAAAACAAATAAACAAAAAGTACAGGCAAGTCATGTTTGGATATACACAGTCAGACACACACACACACACACACACACACACACACACAATTGCCAATTTAATGGCAATACTCCTTCTCAAAGTAGCACATAGAAGTATTTAAGTTTACCCAGGAAGTTGGATATATGATTTTGGAGATAGAACTTATGTTCATATAATGCCATTGGCTTTAGGATTGAGACAGTGGACTCAAAGTCACACAGACAGAAATCTGGTCTCTTATTTAGTTTGTTGTTAAAGTGCCTGCTGGTGTTGGGGGAGCAGGGTTCTTAAGAAAATTCTAAAAATTACCAAGAAATCACTAGGTATCACAAATATTGATTTTTCTCAATAATTTTAGTTGAATGATCTAATTTGTCAGTAAATATGGCTATATGCATTGCTCCCTTAGAACAAAACAACCCACACAAAATTATCTTATTATTTTATATTTAAAGTTTACAGACTATCTATTACAGAAGAGTCACTTACCAGGCATTTTGTTTCCTTTAGATGAAATAAAAACCCACCCTATCCTGCAATCATGGAGAATTCAAATATATTAAAACCATCATATTTTATAACAATTCCCATAGATCCACAGTGCATTTATTCTATGCAGTTACACGATGTTCTTATTCAAAAGTTTATATTGGGAGCATCTTGGGTGCCATTGCCATTGAAGGAAAACTTATGAATTTCTTTGGTGCTTCCATTTTTTTGATTCCCTGCTGACTATAATTTCTGCACCATCACTTCCTTCTCCAGTTTGTTACAAAGTTGTGATGACTATAGCATTGAATGATTGAGTCTTTGTGCATTTATATATGAATCTGCACTTATCTCAATATGAGATTTAAAGCATATAGAGTTTATTTAACATTTATATATGAAATAGAAGCTAAATTTTTTCAAAAGAACTTAAAATTAAATTCAGCCATACTTAGTCATGCTTGTTCAAAGTACATCTCTTGCCCCTGCCTTAAGTTTTCAAATGTTTAGAATATCTTCATTATAGAGCCAGGTTTATTTACAAGAGCAAAGAAATGTATTCTTATTACTAGAACCAAATTCAAAAGATTCAAAACCTAAGAAGCTAATGAAAATGTTATTATGTGTAATAAAGAGCACTTTTTTTTCATTCACTGGCAAATTGTGATACTGGAGAAAATGTATTCAACTTTGGAAGCATAGTTCATTATTTCTTAGGTTAAAAAGTTGAAGACCTCGACTTAGTGGTTTAATGTTCACAATATTGCAAATGTTAAAAGATTCCTCTTTGGAGAGTCGCTCTCAACAGCACTTAAGGGTTCACGTACTGTCAGGAATTGGACTTGGGACCTTTACAGGTAAAGCATGAGCCCAGGGCTAAAATAAATTTATTGTAGACAGGAGAGTTAGTTCAGCAGGTAAGGCACATGCTTTTATGCAGTGGATCTGGGTTCATCCTTGGCACCACTGCCAGCAGCAAGTAAGCTCAAGTTGATAAGAGTAAACCCTGAGGGACCTGGTGCAAGGGTAAGGGGTTTGCCTTGCCTGTGCTAACCTTGAACAGACTGCAGTTCAATCCCCTGGCGTCTCATATGGCCCCCCAAGCCAGGAGTGATTTCTGAGCTCATTGCCAGGAATAACCCCTGAGCATCACCGAATGTGGCCCAAATGCAAAAACAAAAAAAAAAAAAAAGTAAACCCTGAGCACAGAGATAGGAATACAGCCCTAAGCACAAACAGATGTGACCCAATCCCCAACCCTCTCCCCCCCAAAAAGTTCTTGATGAAGATATTTTAACCTTTTGTTAAAGTTTTTTCCTCAAGGAGGGGCCGGAGAGAAAACACAGCGGTAGGGCTTTTGCTTTGCATGCTGCTGATCCAGAACAGACCTTGGTCCAATTCCCGTCATCCCATACGGTTCCTGAGCCAGGAGTGATTTCTGAGTGCATAGCCAGGAGTAATCCCTGAGCATCATTGGGTGTGACCCAAAACCCTCCTATAAATCTTTTCCACCAAGGAATGGAATATGACTAACAACATAACCTTAATGTTAAACTTAATAACTTTAGTTGAATGATTTAATTTGTCATGATGACCTTAATAACCTTTTTATTTTGTTGTTTATTTGTTTTTGGTTGGTTTTGGGATCGCACCCAGCTATGCTCAGGGTTTTCTCTTGACTCTGTAATCAGGGATCACTCCTAGTGGAGATTTGGGGATCATACACAATGTGTAGAAAGAACCAGGTCTGTTGTTGTGTACAAGACAAAGTCTTAGCACTGTCTGAGCTCTCCAGCCCCTTTGTTATTAATTTCCAAATTAGTTTTTAAACATGTGCATGTGGAGGCCAGTCACTAGGGTGGGTTTCTTGAAGGTTTCTAGTTCTTGAAGGACATCAGAAAGCGGCAACAGAGAGCACATGCTAAGTGGCTAGACCCAAAGGCACAGCCCTTAAATTTGCAGGATTGAGACCAAGAGGCAGGCACAGATGGAAAAAATGAGCTAGTCCTGAAGTGCCCTCTACTGTTTTCTCTAGAAAGTTGCAGTCACATGCAGTCAGGGGAAAGTTCTTCATTAAAAGACTCAATTAAAATGTCCAATCAATGGGTTCAATACTAATGTTTGGCTCACTGTGGACTTGTAGAAAGCATCAGACCACTTCCATATGGTGAGGGCACAGCGCTGTCTTGCAGTGAGAGGGGAAGGCTTTCTCGTGACTGCAGTAGTGGCCAGCGGCTTGGTCTTGACATAGGAATGATGTAGTATTTATTAGAATGAGCTTTCTACAGTCTCAATCCAGACAACTTTTAAAATATGGTTCACATAATTTTTAAAAGTAAAACAATTACTGGGCTTTCTTTTTTTCCTTCCTTTTCTTCTCTTCCTTCCCTTCCGTCCCTTTCTTTCTTCCTTCCTTCCTTCCTTCTTTCCTTCCTTCCTTCCTTCCTTCCATTCTTCCTTCCTTTATTTTTTGGTGCCACTACTCCTAGCTCTCAGGGATCCCTCCTAGAAGGGCTCCAGGGGACATATGTTGTGCTGGGAGGCAAACCAGAGTCCACAAGGCAAGTGCCCTACCCACTGTATGATCACTCCAGCTTCTAAGTATTGCACTTTATTTAAACACCATTTAAATGGTTATTCATAATGTAGTTGCTTCTTTTTCCCACAATGATAGTTTGAAATGACCACTCTGGATAAGAATTGGGTTGTTCAAATGAGATAAGGAAGTGTTACTGGTTTTGAACTCTGTTGTTTCACAAAAGATTTTTGTAAATTATAGGACTTGCTGCAAATCTGAACTTGGATGAAAGTGGCATTAACAGTGGCATTAACAGAGATAGACTGATGGGTGCCTGTTGGTCCCTTGGCAGTTTTTGAGACGTCTGGCCATGCAACTTGGTTCTATTGTTTTCTTACTTTTCTCCTAATGTCTGCACTCAGGTTAACTCTCTTAGCATAACTAGGTTCTCTTTGTCAATAAGACTCCAATGTGCTTACTAAATTAGAACTAACTAAATAATTTAGATGTCACATTAAAAACTTTGAAGGGTTTTGTGGGTGTTTTTTATACTTTTGTTGTTATTTGATTAATGTCAATCTTGATGATGTTCAAGATGTTTTAAATGAAAAAAAGGAAAGCCTTTATTAATTATAATCTATGAGATGTATGTAGAATAATTATCCTTAATGGAAACTTTAGGATCAGAATTTCTAAGCTGAGGAATATTTTCTGGTGTCTTTGTAAATCCAATACTGCATTTCATAGGATTTGAAATTGAAAAAAAGGCACATAACTTGATATATCATAACAAAGTTTCAACTATTATTGTTAAGGTACATCAATTATAATGCAGACAATTTCAGAAATGTTAAGATGGAAGAGGAAAAGGCACATTTTAGAATCAACAAAACAGTCATTTCCATGAATAAGTGGGCCTTATGCATGGGAAGGGGTTTGTCTTGTGGACAGAGTTCTTTACTTATTCTTTTATTCATTGAGCATGACTGTGTCTTAAAGATATATGATTTGGGGAGTATACCCAACTGTGCTCAGGGCTTATTCCTGACTCTGTGTTCAGGGATCACTCCTGACAGGCTTGGAGGATCATATGTGGTACCATCTATCAAACCCAGGCCAGCCATGTGCAAGGCAAACACTCTACTGTACTACCCCTCTCCCTCAAGATACATAAATTTTAACTCACAACAATTTGCTCTTTTGTCTTTGTTGTTCTTGGTTTCAGTCTAACTTAAATGAAATAAACACAGCAGTCATGGCTTGAATGGGGATAATTTTTCACCCAGAGTTAAATTCCAATTTGAAGGCTTAGGTATAAAATGGGCTTATTTAGAAATGTCTTTATTCCTGAGTCCTTTCTCTCTTTTTCCCTATCACCTTCCCATCTTAATGAAACACTACATTGTTGGTTCTGATCAAAAGAAAAGAGAAAAAAAGTGGACATTGTGGCTTAGATCTGAAAGTATTGCCCTTCGGCAATTTTCTTGGAATGAAGAGAGTAGTTTGCTGGCGTTGATGACCTGACCTGTGCTGATATTAGTTGACTAGGCAAAATACAGATACTTACTATATCCTTGTGGTGGCTGAACATATTTTTTCCAGTCATGCCTTTACCCCAAGGTTCACATCATTTTTGTGTCTTATCCTGAACACTAGAATTTCATTCAAGGCTCTATTGTATTGTGAATCTAAAGAGGGGGGGAGAGAGAGAGAGGAGAGAGAGAGAGAGAGAGAGAGAGAGAGAGAGAGAGAGAGAGAGAGAGAGAGAGAGAGAGATGAGAGATGAGAGATGAGAGATGAGAGATGTGATCTGTGTGTTTGGGACATGCTGCAGTATACACCACAATGGAAAATCAGGATTCCAGTGATTCTGTTCATAGCAGGTGTTGCATAACCTTGAGTGAAAAGAAGCTGTAATTAGAGTAGGTTCCTCTATACATGGCTTGTCATCATTATCTAGCCGACCGCAGCTCAAGCCTTCACAGAGGAGATTAGGACCCTGAACTTTTTATGGCACTATCTGAGTCATTCATTTTAGTGCTGCTACCAGTGCCCCTTAGCTGATGCATTTCGATCAAAACATCCTTATGGTGGTTATGAACCAAAAAAAAAGCAGCAGTTCTTTGAGTTCACTTTTTCCATTAAAAAGACTATTTGATTCAATGGGCTAGTTATTATGGCAAAATGGCTCTGTTCTTAGTCTCTAGAATCATTATAGATTCTACTTTGTTTACACTCACAAAGGTTTTTATTTATGAACTGATAGATCAGGAATAAAAAACATAAATATGCTGAAAGTATATGTAACTATCTTCAAAAACACTTCCTCTCTGAAATAAATGAAGTTTATTTTCCTTGTTGCTTTTATAGATTATGATACATAGTTCATGATACATTTTAGAAGTCTGAAAAATACATGTTCTTTTGAATATAATATCCATTTAAATCTTTATAGTCTTGAGTTTATCTCTGTAATAATGAAGGCCAGGAACACTATGATAGACTACTTTAAAGGATTAGTGTAGAAGCCAATATCGATAATACATGTTGTTCAATTTCAACCATTTGAATTTTCTAACAAAAAAGCAGCCTATTAATTGTCATAAGATTTCAGTTGAAGCCCAATAGTGAAAAGTACTTTTCGAGTTTATCCAGGTAGAATTCCCAGGAGGCCTATTTTTCATGCCATGCAATTATTTCTGATGTTTCTTAGTAGTTATTGGGAAATTACCCAGAGCAATAGTTTGTATTTAGTTAGTTCATCTTTTTCTAATTTACAGTGATAACATATTTCACCATTCTTAATTAAATGAGAGATTATGTTTGAACTTGTCTGTAGCCACATTCTTCTTTTGTGACCTTGGAACATGTATTTGTAATACCATAAATTAGTTTTTGCACCTAAAAATAAATATGTTATATTGCTAAGTACAATTCTTTAAAAAATTGTGTTTACTTTTTTCAGTGAAATGCACCTCAGAGACTGTGGAATCAGTCTATTTAACTGTCAATAGCAATCTGTGTGACCACCAATTCTGTAGCAGATTTATTTTTTTTTGTTTGTTTGTTTGCTTATTTGTTTGGTTTTGGTTTGGGGCCACACCCAGTAGTGCTCAGGGGTTACTCCTGGATCTGCACTCAGAAATTACTCTTGGCAGGCTCGGCGGACCATATGTGATGCTGGGGAAATTAAACCCAGGTCTGCTGCATGAAACACAAGTGCCCTACCCACTGTGCTATAGCTCCAGCTCCCCCCAGATTTGCTTTTTAGCTTGGGATTTTTGTCTGTTACCCAGAAGCCTAGTCAAGCTGGTTAGACATGAACAAAGGTCTCCATTGCACCTGTCTCCAAATGTTGCTTACCTGGAAAGATTTGTTTTTTATTTTGCAGATTCCCTATGCAGCAAGCTTGATCAGGAAAGAAAAACTGGGTGCCCATCTCAGCAAGAGCTAAAAGGTGAGCTCCTCAGTGAACAGATGTGGACCTTAACTCTCTGAGTTGTTATTGTGTGGCCAGGTTCATTCTCGATAGATTTTAATAGGCAGCGCAAGGGATAAGTAAAATTTCCTTCTATGTTAACCCTTTATGCTGATGAATTCTGCTATGTCTGGACATGGGACTTCTGAAATAAATTATTAAATATGTCTTGTAATTCAGTGGATAAGTCCTGAAACTAGGGAGATTCTTTATATATTCTGCAGCTATCTCTCCATTTCTTTTGAGGTTTTTCTGGTCTTCCTGGTTTTACCTAATAACCAAGTTAAGGTCCTTCTAAAAACTAGAAGTCTCAGCATCAGACTTGTTGTATATCATGCTCTTAGTCTCTCCTTTTCTTTCAAAACATTTTCCTGAAATCAAACTTACAGTGAGTTACCAGCAGGGAATAAAATTAACAATTTGCAGCCTGAGAAACGTTTGAGAAGTTCTGTTCCACGAAGAATAATTATGCTTTCCCTGAACCAATCATAGTTTTTCAAAGACTCAAGTCAGATTCAAGGCTATATCTGCAACAACAATCTAAAAGACAAGCATTTTAACTCTTTTTTATTTTTCAAGTTTATTATGCTTCAAAATAAGTATGAGCTATTTTGCATAATTTTTATTTTTTAATAATATTTTCTTTAAACACCTTGATTACAAACATGATTGTGGTTGGGTTTCTGTCATGTAAAGAACACCCCCCAGTGCAGTATTCCCCTCACCAATGTCCCAAATCTCCCTCCTCCCCACCCCACCCCTGCCTGTACTCTAGACAGGCTTTCTATTTCTCTCATTCATTCTCATTGTTAGGATAGTTCTCAATGTAGTTATTTATCTAACTAAATTCAGCATTTTAACTCCTAAGGAAAGGAAGAAAGTGAAAATTCAATGATGATGTTTAGAACATACCTAAACACTTCTACAATTAAAGGAATACAAAAACTAGGCCAATATTGTCTTTGTAACAATATGTTTAGGATAACTTAGCAATTCAAATTACTAAATCAGGAAAAGCTCTGATATAACATTATACAAGCAACTAGAATTATAGTCATTTATCAGTCTGGTCCATGCCCATCACAAGGATTCTTACCATATCTTCTTTCTGGAGCATATTCCCTTGAAGTAGTTTATTGGCTATAGGAATTTTGTGTAATAGAGGCTCATAGTCCTTTTATTTCTTCATGCTTCACTTCTGCATATAACTAACCACCATGTATAGACAACAATCCTCTTCCTTAGTGCCATCATCTTTATTGGTGATAATCTTCAGTATTCATCCTAAATGGCAATGATTCTATCAGATTTCATCAGGAATTCCAAACTCTTTTCAATTATTATCTTGTTATCTGTAGACTTTCCCTTAATTTTATAACCCAGGGGACAGAGACACAAAGAAGAAGCTTCATATCCATGTTACAAAGATAGAGATTTTAGAGCTCCTGACTTCAGGACTAATGATTATCTTGCCCCATGCATGTTTCTGGTCCTCTGAACAGTTGTTCCTGCAATCGAGAGGTTCAGATAATAAGTAATTTTTCTCATGAAAGTCGTATGTAAGTGACCTATGCAGTGGTTCCATTCTATATTCAAGGCTTCTATTTTTAGTTGTTTGCTTATTTTTGGTGGGGAGCTGCAAGGGTTTAAAGTCAAGGCTTCATAGATGCAAGGCATGCACTTACCATATCAGCCTCAGTTAATATAAAATATATTTTAACTTTATTTTTATTTTATTTTTTACAAAGCAAACATTTTTTAATACTTTAAACAATTTTGACAGAAGTTCTAAAGAACAATTTCATGACAAAACCTCCAGCAAGCAACAAAATAATCTATTATTTAAATTACTTCTCTTATTAAGATGACTTTATTCTATGAAACTAAACAATACATTAGTTAGGCAGGTCTATTCTCTTAGCAAGAATAAAAGGATGGAATGAGTCACTTTTTTTTTTGTTCTGTAAGCATCTAAGCTAAGCTGTCATAATTGAAATAATTCAATTATTATCTTCAATAATTCAATTTTAGCTTATTTTATTATCTTATCTTCAAGAGCAGGTGTGAAACATGTTATCAGTTCCTAAAACACCTTGCAATAGAGAGTTTAGTATTTACTGTAACATGTTACAATTTAACATGTACCAAGCCCACAGCAAGTACTCAGGAAGTCTTCCCTTTAAACCTGACAGAGTGCAGTTTAAAGTAACTTGGTTAGAAAAAATGTACAGAGGAACAGTAGACAGACATACTTTCTTTATTTTTATAATAAACCAAGTATGCCCCAGAATCATAACTCAGAACATTGATATAGTCAAGGCAAGGATAATTAAAATAAGTGCTGAGAGCCAGAGAGATAGTAAGGGGGTTGAGACATGTGGCAGACAGATGAGTCAAACACATGGTTTGATCCCACACAACACATGGTCTCTGACAAGAGCAACCCCAGAGAATAGAACACAAGCCCCAGAACTGCAGAATGTAGCCCAAAATACCCCAAAATTAAATTTTCAAAAATATAATTACTGTATTTTCTGGCATATGAGGCAACAGGGTGTATATTTCAACTCCCTACTTTTCCTGTTAAAATATAGGGTTTGGGCTATATTCGCTGTATGAAACTACCTCTCTTTTAACGCACACCAAATGGAAATTAAAAAAAACTTAAGAGGAGGGGTCAGAGAGATAGCATGGAGGTAGGGTGTTTGCCTTGCATGCAGAAGGATGGTGGTTCGAATCCAGGCTTTCCATATGGTCCCCTAAGCCTGCCAGGAGCAATTTTTTAGCATGGAGCCAGGAGTAATCCCTAAGTGCTGCCGGGTGTGACCCAAAAACCAAATAAATAAATAATAAACTTAAGAGAAAAAGAGTAGAACCCTCAAAGTTAACAGTATATGTCTAATAAAGCTAGACTTTGGAGTGTCAACAATCATTTTATATTTGTCATTTGTAGTGAGTGACTGTGATTTTTAAATTATGATTTCCATTGAGAGCAGGGAGAGGGGGCTCCTCCAAGAGCAGCTGGCTGCTCTGGGGTGCAGTGATTAATAGGATGGCTAGAGGGAGATAGAGATAGAGTGCCTCCTTTGTGTCCCATAAAAGTTGAACAGAGCCTGCACTGGAAAGCTATATACCAGCAATGGCACCCGGCAGCTGGATGGGATGCAGTGCTCAGTAACTGAAAGATTAATCAGGACAAACAGAGAACTGAGTGATGACGCCTGGCAGCTGGATGGGATGCAGCAGTAAGAGGGGGGCAGATCACTCATTCCTGAAGCTGGAGTAAGTTTCAGCATACCGTATACCATCATATAAGACAACCCCAAACTTTTAAGAAGTTTTTCATGGGTTAAAAAGTCATCTTAAGCCACCGAACTCTGCTGGATCTCAGATGCCAGCACCCTTCTGCCTCTCTACTCTGCTGTCCTGCATTTTCGGCCTGATTTCACCCTTGGTGCAGCTCATCAGCCAGCCTGCTTTCCTGTGAGCTTTCCGGGGAGTCTGCCTTCCCGTGAGCCTTCCGTGGAGGTGAGTCGACACGCCCAGAAAGGGAGGAGCCACTGAACTTCGCTGGATCTCAGATGCCAGCACCCTTCTGCCTCTCTACTCTGCTGTCCTGCATTTTCGGCCTGATTTCACCCTTGGTGCGGCTCATCAGCCAGCCTGCCTTCCTGTGAACTTTCCGGGGAGTCTGCCTTCCCGTGAGCCTTCCGTGGAGGTGAGTCGACAGGCCCAGAAAGGGAGGAGCCACTGAACTTCGCTGGATCTCAGATGCCAGCACCGTTCTGCCTCTCTACTCTGCTGTCCTGCATTTTTGGCCTGATTTCATCCTGGGTGCGGCCCATCTGCCAGCCTGCGTTCCTGTGAGCCTTCCGTGGAGGTGAGTCGACACGCCCAGAAAGGGAGAAGCCAGAGGAGCACGGTTGCTCCGCTCCCCTTCGCGACGGTGCACAGCATTTAGCCAATGAATACAATCACAACACGTAGAAAAACACGCAGTACTAGTGTGACAATGGGGAAACAACATGGGCCAGTGCCAGACATAGAGAATGAAGATGGCAACTCTGATGACTTGAACATGATCAACCACCTAGTCAGTCTCTCAGATAAGGAGTTTAGAGTTGCAATATGGAACATGTTCAAAGAACTCAAACAAAGTATAGAAGAGAAAACTAAAAAGAATCAGGAGAATATGAAGATAGAAATGAGAAAACTCCAAATGGAAATTTCAGATCAAATAACAGGTCTGAGAAACTCAGTAGATGAATTGAAGAAAAACATGTTTGAGATTTCCCACAGGTTAACAGCAGCTGAGGATAGAATCAGTACACTGGAAGATGAGATGCATAACAATTACATACAGCAGAAGAAATTGGAAAAAAGCCTCAAAGCAAATGATCAAACAATGGAAAAATTACTCAAAGAATGGGAACAGATGAAAATAGAAGTCTATGATAAGCTCAACAGAAACAACTTAAGAATCATTGGAGTCCCAGAGACTCAGGAAGAAAATCTCCGGGAAGAATCAACAGTCAAGAACATCATTAAAGAGAAACTACCAGAGATAATGAATACATGTGATCAAATCCTGCATGCCCGAAGAGTGCCAACTAAAAGAGACCCCAGAAAAAACACCCCAAGACACATCCTAGTCACAATGACGAATCCCATAGATAGAGACAGAATTCTGAAAGCAGCAAGATCGAAAAGAGAAATTACATTTAAGGGAACATCCTTGAGATTTACTGCAGACCTGTCACCAGAAACACTCAAGGCCAGAAGGCAGTGGTGGGACATAGTGACAAAACTCAATGAAATAAATGCTTCGCCTAGAATACTGCACCCAGCAAAACTCACTTTTAGGTTTGAAGGAACAATACATAGTTTCACAGACAAACAACAGCTCAAAAACTTCACAGACTCAAAACCATTCTTAAAAGAAAAACTGAACGGCATACTTTAAGACAAGGCTTACCAACAGACACACCAAACTTTAATATAAAGATGGCACTAACTCCCAGGACAATTCTTTCTCTCAATGTCAATGGACTAAATGCACCAGTTAAGAGGCACAGAGTGGCTAAATGGATCAAAAAACTCAATCCAACCTTCTGCTGCCTACAAGAAACGCACCTGAATAGTCAGAACAAACATAGACTCAAAATAAAAGGCTGGAGGAAAATCATCTAAGCAAACAACACCCAAAAAAAAGCAGGAGTGGCCATATTAATATCAGATGATGCAAACTTTATACTTAGGAAAGTAGTAAGGGACAAAGATGGACATTTTGTATTAATCAAGGGATATGTACAGCAGGAAGAAATCACCCTCCTAAACATATATGCACCGAATGAGGGGCCAGCAAAATATTTAATACAACTGTTGACAAATCTGAAAAATAATAGCAATAACAACACAATAATTGTGGGAGACCTCAACACGGCATTGTCAACACTAGACAGGTCAACCAGACTGAAACCCAACAAGAATATACTAGACCTGAGGAGAGAAATGGAAGTAAGAGGCCTAGTAGATATATACAGGACACTCCACCCCCAGAAGCCTGGATACACATTTTTCTCTAATGTACATGGGACATTCTCTAGGATAGACTACATGTTAGCACACAAAACATATCTCCATAATATCAAGAGGATAGAAATTTTGCAGGCTGCCTTTGCTGACCACAAAGCCCTGAAATTATATATAAACTACAAAGGGACACAGAAGAAAAATTTTAACACCTGGAAGTTAAATAGCCTCATACTGAATAATCAGTGGGTCCGAGATGAAATCAAAGAGGAAATCAAAACCTTCCTGAAAACAAATGACAATGGAGACACAATTTATCAGAACCTATGGGACACAGCAAAAGCAGTACTGAGAGGAAAATTTATAGCTTTGCAAGCACACATCAGGAAAGAAGAAGGGGCATACCTGAATAGCTTAATGACGCAGCTCATAGAATTAGAAAGTGCTCAACAAAAGGATCCAAAAATAGGGAGGCAGAAGGAAATAACAAAGCTGAGAGCAGAAATCAATGAAGTGGAAACCAGAAAAACCATCCAAAAGATCAACGAAAGCAGAAGTTGGTTCTTTGAAAAAATAAACAAGATTGATAGACCACTGGCAAAACTAACAAAGAAAGAAAGAGAGAGAAACTTGATAACTCGTATTAGGAATGAAAAAGGAGAGATCACTACTGATATGGTAGAGATTCAAAGGGTAATCAGAAACTACTTTGAGAAACTCTATGCCACTAAAAATGAAAACCTGGAAGAAATGGATAAATTTTTGGAATCTTATAATCTTCCACGATTGAATGAAGAGGATGTAGCATATCTAAACGCACCCATTACTATTGAGGAAATTAAGAAAGTAATCAAATGTCTGCCCAAAAACAAAAGCCCAGGCCCAGATGGATTTACTAATGAATTCTTTCAAAACTTTCAAGAGGAACTACTACCAATCTTGGCAAGACTCTTTTATGAAATTGAAAAAACAGGAAAACTTCCAAATAGCTTTTATGAAGCCAACATTACCTTGATACCTAAACCAGACAGAGATGCTACGAAAAAAGAAAATTACAGACCAATATCGCTGATGAATGCAGATGCAAAGATCTTCAACAAAATCCTGGCAAATAGGATTCAATGCCTCATTAAGAAGATCATCCACTACGATCAAGTAGGTTTCATTCCAGGAATGCAAGGCTGGTTTAACATCCGTAAATCTATCAACATAATACACAACATCAACAGCAAGAAAAATAAAAATCACATGATCATATCAATCGACGCAGAGAAAGCATTTGACAAGGTCCAACACCCATTCTTGATCAAAACTCTCAGCAAGATGGGAATGGAGGGAACCTTTCTCAATATAGTTAAGGCCATCTACCACAAGCCAGAGGCAAATATTGTCCTCAATGGAGAAAAACTGAAAGCCTTTCCTCTAAATTCTGGCACAAGACAAGGCTGTCCTCTCTCACCACTCCTATTCAACATAGCACTGGAAGTACTCGCTATAGCGATTAGGCAAGAAAAGGATATCAAGGGAATCCAGATAGGAAAGGAAGAAGTCAAGCTCTCACTGTTTGCAGATGACATGATACTCTACTTAGAAAACCCCAAAGACTCTATCAAAAAGCTTCTAGAAACAATAGACTCATATAGCAAGGTGGCAGGCTACAAAATTAACACACAAAAATCAATGGCCTTCCTATACACCAATACTAATAAGGAAGAAATGGACATTAAGAAAACAACTCCATTCACTATAGTGTCACACAAACTCAAATATCTTGGAATCAACTTGACTAAAAATGTGAAGGACCTATACAAGGAAAACTATAAAACTCTGCTCCAAGAAATAAGAGAGGACACGTGGAAATGGAAGCATATACCCTGCTCATGGATTGGCAGGATTAACATCATTAAAATGGCAATACTCCCCAAAGCACTGTACAGATTTAATGCGATCCCCCTAAAGATACCCATGACATTCTTCAAAGAAGTGGACCAGGCACTTTTGAAATTTATTTGGAACAATAAACACCCTCGAATAGCTAAAGCAATCATTGGGAAAAAGAATATGGGAGGAATTACTTTCCCCAACTTTAAACTTTACTACAAAGCAATAGTTATCAAAACAGCATGGTATTGGAATAAAGACAGGCCCTCAGATCAGTGGAATAAGCTTGAATACTCAGAGAATGTTCCCCAGACATACAATCATCTAATTTTTGATAAAGGAGCAAAAAATCCTAAATGGAACAAAGAAAGCCTCTTCAACAAGTGGTGTTGGCAAAACTGGGTAGCCACTTGCAAAAAATTGAACTTAGACCCCCAGCTAACATCATGTACGAAGGTAAAATCCAAATGGATTAAAGACCTCGATATCAGCCCCAAAACCATAAGATATATAGAACAATACGTAGGTAAAACACTCCAGGACATTGAGGCTAAAGGCATCTTCAAGGAAGAAACTGCTCTCTCCAAGCAAGTGAAAGCAGAAATTAACAGATGGGAATATATTAAGCTGAGAAGCTTCTGCACCTCAAAGGAAATAGTGCCCAAGATACAAGAGCCACCCACTGAGTGGGAGAAACTATTCACCCAATACCCATCAGATAAGGGGCTAATCTCCAAAATATACAAGGCACTGACAGAACTTTACAAGAAAAAAACATCTAATCCCATCAAAAAATGGGGAGAAGAAATGAACAGACACTTTGACAAAGAAGAAATACAGATGGCCAAAAGACACATGAAAAAGTGCTCCACATCACTAATCATCAGGGAGATGCAAATCAAAACAACGATGAGATACCACCTCACACCACAGAGAATGGCACACATCACAAAGAATGAGAATAAACAGTGTTGGCGGGGATGTGGAGAGAAAGGAACTCTTATCCACTGCTGGTGGGAATGCCGTCTAGTTCAACCTTTATGGAAAGCGATATGGAGATTCCTCCAAAAACTGGAAATCGAGCTCCCATACGATCCAGCTATACCACTCCTAGGAATATACCCTAGGAACACAAAAATACAATACAAAAACCCCTTCCTTACACCTATATTCATTGCAGCACTATTTACCATAGCAAGACTCTGGAAACAACCAAGATGCCCTTCAACAGACGAATGGCTAAAGAAACTGTGGTACATATACACAATGGAATATTATGCAGCTGTCAGGAGAGATGAAGTCATGAAATTTTCCTATACATGGATGTACACGGAATCTATTATGCTGAGTGAAATAAGTCAGAGAGAGAGAGAAAAACGCAGAATGGTCTCACACATTTATGGGTTTTAAGAAAAATGAAAGACATTCTTGCAATAATAACTTTCAGACACAAAAGAGAAAAGAGCTGGAAGTTCCAGCTCACCTCAGGAAGCTCATCACAAAGAGTGATGAGTTTAGTTGGATAAATAACTACATTTTGAACTGTCCTAATAATGAGAATGTATGAGGGAAATTGAGAACCTGTTTAGAGTACAGGCGGGGGTCGGGTGGGGAGGAGGGAGACTTGGGACATTGGTGATGGGAATGTTGCACTGGTGATGGGTGGTGTTAAAAAAAAAAAAGTCATCTTATATGCCACAAAATAAACACAGATGCATGATAGTTTGTAAGAGTTCATTCACTTTCTCTCAAATCAGAGAGTGTCTTAGGTTATTCTTTAAATAATCTTCTCATTAAAATATAAAATACATTCAAGAAAGTCTAAAATCGGGATCAAAGAGATAGCGTAGCAGTAGGGCATTTGCCTTGTACTCAGCCAATCCAGGACAGATGGTGGTTCGAGGACAGGTGGTGGTTCGAATCCCAGCATCCCATACGGTCCCCTGTGCCTGCCAGGAGTAATTTCTGAGTGCAGAGCCAGGAGTAACCATTGAGCGCCACTGGGTGTAACCAAAAAATAACAAAGGAAGGAAGTAAGGAAGGAAGGAAGGAAGGATGTAAGGAAGGAAGGAAGGAAGGAAGGAAGGAAGGAAGGAAGGAAGGAAGGAAGGAAGGAAGGAAGGAGAAAGCAAAAGTCTAAAATCACTAAGACATACAAATTATGAAGACTGCACATAAAAACTTAATGAACTTTTACAAGTTGAACTCACTTGGTTTCCAACAATCTGACTACTACTTTATATCGCAGCCCATTTACTCTCCATCCCAACAGAGAGTAGTTTTTCTTGGACTTGACTTTTGTAAAGGCCATTGTAGAGAGCATTCATTCTCTTGTTCCTGAATTCTACTCCATATTTGTGAGACTCCTCCATCTGAAAATAGTTTGATTTCTTCTTATAAACTACAATAAACTCTTTACATTTCCCACTTCCCCAACTCATCTCCCCTGCTTGTCAAACCCAATTGGTCTTGCACCTCCAAAGTAAGGACTTACTGCCCAGAAACCAAGCCACTGATGTTGACATAGCACATAGCTAGGTGGAAAAAAAAAGATTGATTTGTGTTTAGTAACTAATGCTTCCTCCATGCTGATTTTGTTTCCATCCTTGCAGACAACCGGGATTTCTCTAAGTAGACCCTGGTGTTTTCAGAAGATTAGTGGTTACTTAAATGCTGAGCTAAATCAGCCAAGCAGAGAATCATGACCATATTGTTAGAAGAAGTATTTGATTCTCAACATGCCAAGCCTGTAAGGAATTACCCCAAGAGAGATTACAAAATAAAAATCATTACACCAAAGAAGGGAGACAAATTCTGTCTTGCTGAGTGACCACAGGTTTCCAAATTAGGGACTGATGCATTAATTTCTTATGCAAGAATGACCCTTAACGTAGTATGCTGTGTTCTTGCCACCTAGTGGATTCCAATATGACTATTAAGAGGAGGAAGCTTTTCAAAACCACAGGCAATCCACTTAATAAGCTGAGCAAGTACTGCCACATATCACTGCTCTAACTAATCTTTTTATTTTCATCCTCCATTAGGACTAAGAAAGTCCATGTTTAGTCAAAGTAAAGGTTCAACTAGACCAGGATGAATAAATCGTATAATTCCATTTGAAAAACCAAATTGTTCATCACCTTGAATTCTACACATCTCTACAAAACGCTCTTAACTTTTTCTTGATAACTGCTTTTAAAATACCATTATCCATGGATTTTTCTAAACCTTTCTTTAACTTAAGCACTGTCCCTTTGGGGCAATGGAAGCTATTTGTTTAGTTCCCAGCTGTGCATAGTGTTGTTTATTTTATTTATCTTCAATGATTGCCTAGAACAAGCCTTAGTAGGTTAAGCATTGCGCTGCTCTGCGTGTTTGTTCCATGGTAAGCCCATAAGTAAAATAGAAATGATCTGTAAAAGATTTTCAAATGCTTGGCTATATTATCTTTTATACCTAAAATAGTTAACACCAGATTTATTCCTGACAGTTTTCTTTATATTAGCGGGTTTCTCTCATTCAGTTTATACCCAGACACCCTAGTATAATCCGTATTAAATCTTTACCCCACACAAATACATGTTAAAATAAATTTAGTTCTTACTTTATATTCTTTTGAGTCTTAACACCTTTCAGTATCAGCAAGTGTACTTGTTGGTGGTTAGCATAACCACATGCTCAAAACATTTCTTGTAAGTGGGGAAGGTAGTCACCAGAAATAGTTCATAGCTTCATAGAAACTAGTTGACTAAGCTGGAAATAATAACATTTATGAGGCATTAACTATCCAGTACCTGTTGTTATTTCTTTCGCTTCTTACAACCCCATCATGTTGATCCTATTATTTTCTCCATTTCTTGTATGGGAACCTCAAGACTCAGTGGGTCATTAGAGAATCAGTGCCATGCCAGTATTTCCTCTAAGCATTTCTTAGGCTCTGAGATCATTTCTCTGCTTTCCTAGAAACAATAACTGGTTTCGAATGAGTACAGTTTTTATATAAAATACTACTTCTGGGGGCACAGCAGTAGGGCATTTGCCTTGCAGGCAGCCGATTCAGGATGGTCGATGGTTTGAATCCCAGCATCCATATGGTCCCTTGTGCATGTCAGGAGCAATTTCTGAGCACAGAGCCAGGAGTAACACCTGAGCGCCTCCGCCAGGTGTGGCCCAAATCCTGCCCCCCCCAATTCTACTTCTTTGTGTTAATGTAAATAATACTATTTCATCTCCTAAAGTCTCACTTAACAACAAAATATGGGAAGCTAAACCTGACCAAGTCCTTGCCAGTTCTAAAATTCTGGTGATAATTTTGATATGCCAGTGTTCTCTCATCTTTCCCAAGAAGGGGTTGCTTTTGTCTTCATCTGCTTAAGATCACATTTAATACCCCAAGGACAAGAAGCCCCTTCTTTTGCTTTCTGTCTGCATTTTCTTCAGTACTTAATTGCTGCTTTGATTTCTTCTGTAAAATATTATATTTTTCCTATAATCTTTTCCTAATGCTTTAGCAAATTTCCACTATTTTAGTTTAACTCCTGAGATAATTGCTGTAAGAACAAAAACAAAGGGGGGTGTCATAAAAGGTTGGTTAGTGATTGTAATGGAATACCAGGTGTCTCCCTTTTGTGCAGATCAGAGATAGAGGGGGTGGTGTATCTATTTCTTTCTTCAGGTCAGATATCAGGGAGGCCTTTTCTCTCAGGAGTTTCCACTGAGAATGACCATAGGCTGCTGCTATTTTGTTCCAGCACTTAAGGAAAATTTCTTTATTTAATCTTCAAAGCAACTTATTAAAGAAAAACTCATACTTTTGACCCTATCTACCACTAAAAAATATGGAAATTTATTTTTATGGGATTGGAGCAATAATACAGTTGGTAAGGTGCTTTCCTTGCATGTGACTGACCCAGGTTTGATCTCTGGCACCCCATATGGTCTCTCAAGCACCAACCAGAGTAATTTCTGAATGAAGAACACTTGAGCATTTCAGTGTATGGCCCAAAACAGACAAAAATGAGAAAATGCAGATGAGTAAGTCAAGTAAGTGGGCTGCCATCTTTTGGGTGACAAGTGGCAGAATCTGAGCCAGGATGCTTGACTGTAGCTCACACATCACTGCTCTTCTCTGATTCATGATCTAATATCATTCTGTCACATCTTCATTACCAGTTATTAACAACTTAAGCCCATTCACTATGGGGCCAAAGCATTAGTACAGTGAGTAGGGCACTTACCTTGCATGCAGCTGACCAGGGTTTGATCCCCAGTACCCTATCTGGTCTTCCAAACATGCCAGAAGGGATCCCTGAGTAGTAAGGGGTCCTAGGAATAAGCCTTGGGAACTGCCAGGTGTGGCCCAAACAATTGAAAATATAAAATAAAATCTGTCCACTGTTTAGCTGATGATGAGTCATGAGACCTCTGGCCAAACTTATAGAGTTTTGCCCTAACATCCCACAAGATGTTAGGACAAGAGAAATGAATGTCATGTTGATCATCTGGCCCAAGCAGCAGTATATCAGAGTCTGGACTGTAATCTACCCTTGCTACAGAAAACTATCATCTCATTCAGTCCAGCAAATCAGAGTTTCTAGAATCCAGCAAAAATTACTTTACTATGGAACTGGAGAACTAGCTCAGTGTATGCTCCATTTGCTCCCTGACACTGGATGGTCCCCTGAGCACTCTAGGAGTGACCCCCAAGGCCAAAGTCAGGAGTAGCCCCTGAGCACTGCTGGATGTGGACTAAAACAAAGAAATAGCTTTCCTCTGGATTACTCTGGAGAAGGCATAGCACACACACACACACACACACACACACACACACACACACACACACACACACTGATTCAACAGTTTGGGTTTGGCTCAAAGTCAGACAGAGCACACAAACATGTAAAAAGGAAGATGTCTCATGCTTACTGTTTAAAAATATGTTTGTCTAAATTACACAAAAATGTTATTTTGCCTGTGTGTTTGTGTGTGTATCTGTGTGTGTCTGTGTTTGAGCCACACCCAGCAGTGGTCAGGGCTTACTCCTGGCTCTGCACTCAGAAATCACTCCTAGCAGGCTTGGGGAACTATCTGAGGTATCAGAGATCAAATCCAGGTTAGCTGTGTATAAGGCATTACCCTCTGTACTATTACTCCAGCCCATAAAAACATCTTGTCTTTAATTTTTTAAAAATAATTATTTAATTAAAGACCCATGATTACAAAGTTATTGAAAGTTGAGTTTAAGGCGGCATATATTTTATTTTTATAGCAATCCCACTATCAGTATCAACTCCCTTCACCAGTGTTTCCATACTCTGTCATGTTCCACCCCAGACCTCCCTGCCATCTTTTTTGTTTGTTTGTTTTTGGTTTTTGGGCCACACCCGGCGGTGCTCAGGGGTTACTCCTGGCTGTCTGCTCAGAAATAGCTCCTGGCAGGCACGGGGGACCATATGGAACACCGGGTTTCAAACCAACCACCTTTGGTCCTGGATCAGCTGCTTGCATGGCAAACACCGCTGTGCTATCTCTCCGGGCTCATCCTCCCTGCCATCTTAATAAGCACATTACAAAATTCAATGGTTACTCCTTAGATCTCATGTTTACATTGTTGTTGAATCTGTGCTTTGGATTTATATATATACCACTCTCTCACATCACCAAGGTAACCAAAACCCCTAACCCTCTTCCCCCATTACTCCACTTTCTCACCTTATTCCTTCCCCCTTTGATTTCTTTCCTTCTCTGTCTTTCTCCTCCCTCAACTCTGGGGTCAAGAATGATCTAGGCATTTCCCTTTACTACACTATATTTCCTCATCCAATTAAATACCACAGATAAATAAGATCATCCTGTGTCTGTCTTCTTCCAGCTTACTTCACACAATATATTCTCCAGTTACAACTAGGTTGCAGCAAATTGTATGATTTCATCATTCCTTGCGGCTATATAGTATTCCATTGTGTTATGTACCATATTATCATGATCCATTCATCTGTTGTTGGATCCTTATATTGATTTCATATCTTAGCTATTGTAATAAGTGCATCAATGAATAATGGTGTGCATACATCCTTTTGGATGAGTTAAAACTAGTCTTTTTTAAGGATATATTATAAGATGTTTGGTAGTGATTGATGGTAGCATACAGCAGTTGTCATTCTGTGATTTTTATCTTACCCTAGGTATACAGAACCACTTATTCTTGTTCTTGTGTAAGATCCAGCCTGCCACTGAGCACTTCTGACCTGCATAAGGACTACGAGTTGAAAGGGCTTGGGAATCAAACACAAAATCAGGTTCGAGAGAACCACAGGACAAGTGACCTCAAAGAAGCATGGACAACCATGTAAAATAACATAGACTGTAGTGGCCACTCATTAGTGGGGGGAGGGGGGAGCCAACCAGAGCAGTCAATGCTTGTTGCATCTTTTGGTGGAACCAAAGTTTGAGTCTTTGTGTTTTTAGAGGCCAACTGAGCCCAGAATGTAGGGGGCACGCACCATTAGCTCCCAGGTTGGACAATCTGTGGACAGCCTCAGTGGCACTCCCTTGGAGAGCACAGCTCTATAAGACTGTTTTTTTTTTATGTCCAGAGAAGTGGTTCTTGGTGGAAAGAAAACACAAGACTGGTCCTAAGAGTGGGGAATGTGTCAACAGATTGGACTGTCATACTGCCCTGCTTTCTGCAGCAAACTGGACAGATTTCCACAAGGGCCCTTTCTCTCTGGTATTTTGCCTGCTGTATGAATGAAGATTGTATTCCTCTGGAAATATTTTACAGTTTAATATTGAGTGTAATTAAGAATATAATCATGTTATCAAAAATGGTATTTAACTCTGTTGTAGTTTCTTTAAGATTCATGTGGATAAAAAATGTCTATAATAAAAAACTATGAAATAAGAGTTGTGTTCATGTAGTTAAATGCCTATTTTCTGGGGGGGGGTCAGTGACAGAGAGGAACAATTTTAGAATTATTTTGGCAACACATACTTGAATACATTATATTTGAAGTATGGAATTCATTTAAAAATGTTTTTTTAAGTCTAGCTTAGGGAGCCATAGAGGTATTACAATGGGTAAAGTGCTTGTCTTGCATGCAACTGACTTGGGTTCAGTCGCTGGCATCTGAAATGATCTTCTAAGCACCACCAGGAATGATCTTGAGTTCAGAACCAGGAGTAAGTCCTGAACACACCTATGAGTGTAGCCAAAACAAACAAAGTCTAGCATAGCTTTTGGCTTTTGTGGATAGCTGTATACTTCCACATTAGACTAGATCTGAGAAGGGTGAAGAAACATTTTAAATTTCTGCTAGATCTTCTGACAGGTTGATTGTGGAGTTGCCCTTGTACCTTTCTCCTCCTTACTGTGATCTTTAATCTGGCATGTGAGATCATTTTAGGCCAACAATTCTGTCTTCCCTTTCAAAATATAAAGGAGCCAATGTGATGGAGCCCTGTGAGCCAAGAGTTCTAAGTAGTGTGGGCTTGCACTGAGGTCTGCCGCAGATGACCTTCCATCCTGAGCTTGCTGAAGAGCTTCCTAACTGTATCTTCAGCCTGAAATCCCTGGCTGGTTTCATAGAGGTTTAAAGTGCTTCACTTTGATACCTGATACTTTTTTTTTCTCCACCATCTTCCTGATCAGGAACTATCCCCAAAAAAGCTTACTGACTTACTCTTGAGGTCATTGTTCTATTAGATGCCCTGTGGTTTCTTCACAGGAGGGAAACCAAAGGAGGGACACTCATTTGAAGTTTTCATCTTAATCCTTGAAGTATGAAAGTAAGGGTCAGAAAAGGGAGAGACAATACATCCTGGACTGAGGATCTGAGAAAGGGGCACACAAGGCACTACAGATGTGTCATATGTTTCTAAACCTGGCCCCTGTGCTCAGGAGTCACTGGACAACCAAGTTGACAGCGTTTTATATTCTGTGCAAACTTTAATCTGTACAGAGGTGCTAGTGTTCCGAGTCCTCAGCCCCATACTTGAAGCCAAAATACCTGAAATGACAAATATGATCTAGGGGATATCAACCAAGTTTCCTGGCAATTCACCATGGAACAGAGGGGGTGGGTCCTTTTCTATAGACCCAAGGACCAGAAAGTTGCTCCCCTTGGGCCACACCTGGTGGCTCTCAGAGGTTACACCTGGCTCTGCATTCAGAAATCACTCCTGGCAGACTCGGAGGGCCATATGGGATGCCAAAAATCAAACCCAGGTTCGTCCTGGGCCGGCTGCGTGCAAGGAAGAAGTCCTACTGCTGTGCTATATCTCTGGCCTCCAGAGAGCTTCTTAATACAAGGACAGCACTTGGTCCAGAAAGAGCAACTCAGAGGTTTGCAAATGAATTAATACCAGGTCTTTCTCCTATATTTACATCAACTGGCAGTGTTAAGAGGTCCAGCTTTTCTTTCCAATTACAACTTTAAATGCCTCGAGTTGTTAGTGCTAAAATATTAGCAAATGACCTAGTAATAAGGGGGAGATTTGAGCCAGATAATGACTATATCTTAAGGTTGGTCGAGAATTGAGTTTTCCAAAGTAGCAGCCCTTTGATTTGGCTTGATGAACAGGCAATAGGGAAGACCCTGCTGCTGAGAAGGTTGGATCTCCATGGGTACTTTGCAGGGCTCCACCTAAATTTGAGGTGCTAGAGGAGACTTCCCCTCTCCCTGAGCAAGCACTAGAGACTTTAGTGCTTATTATTGTCTTTATTATGCTGCCTTAGTCTCCCCATTCCTCAAGGTTATTTCATCAGACTGTCTATTCCTGACAAGCACTGGCACCTGCTAATCCTCCATACAATCTTGAAGTTCACACCCCCAATAGTCAAGGAATAAGACTTAGTGATAAGAAACAACATGGACCTACAAATTTTCTCACAAAGGCAAGCAAACACCTCTTTTCTGTTCTAACAGCACTTGACACTTTTAAGTCAGAATAAAAGGAATTTGTCCCTGAAACTAGATGTGATTGGGTTATCTGAGCTGCCTAGTGGAAACAGACAGGACATTCATCTCAAGCACTGTATGGGGCTAAAAATAAAGTCACTCTTCAGAAGGATAAATCCAAATTCTTGGCTCCACAAGATGACAGCAGAAAAATGCTGTTTTTCTCTTTTCCTTTGACTTGTATGGTGGTAAAAGGTCCAGGTCAACCCAGATATTAGTTTACTATAGGCAATTCAATACAATTCTCTATTTAATTCCAAAGAAAATTGTAGGCTCAACAAGGACCAGAGAAAAATTAAAGCAGAAATCCCAGTCCAACCAATAAACTATTATGACCAGAGAGTTAACATTGAACCTCAGACAAGTCTGTGTAATTGGGTCTCCCTTTGCCAAAGGCAAGGAGAAGAGGAGAGGACATCCCAGTTTCCTTAGATTTGAGCAATGAGTATCATGTGAGCTCTTGTAGGCAATAGAGACTAATTTCCTAGCTACAGGTGCTAGGAACAAGAAGACAGTTTCTTTTGTGTCTAAGAGTAAAATTCAAGACAATGGCAGTCAGAGCTCAGGATGGATCAGTAATAAAGTATCTGCAGGCATGAGACCCAGAGTTGGATCTCTAATGTCTCCCAACATGCTGCATGCAAGCCTGGTGGCACTGCTGTTTGACATTCCAGACTCTGCAGCCAAGTATGTACCACTTTTGGTCATCATAGCAACAAAGATGAGTGTAGAATAGGGAAATAGCCTGGATTCACAGTGATGTAGGTCAGAGAAGCATGCGCTAAGGATATAGAACCAGTTTTTTAACAGGACTCTTCCAGTCCATTCAAAGTCTAATGAACGATGCTCCTTTATCTCTGTCCAACCACCTTACCAAGTTTCCGTGACTGCCCACACTGTTTACAGTGATATACATTTCCTTTGGAGGGAAGCTATGCACTGTAAACTATATGAGGGCAGGGGCTGTTTTCAGCTCATTACTCTCTCCCTAGTTCAGAGCATACTTCCCAACATGTAGTAGTTCTACAAATCATTTTCTGTTGAATGAGTGGATGGGTATCATTGATTTTATTTGAGCTAGCCACAAGACATCATGTCACTGTTATCATTTTATTTATTTGTGCAGTACTGGGAATCAAACTCAGGCATCACACATCCGAGAGAATTAATCTTCTGAGCTAGGTCCCTGGCAATTAGCAGTTATTTTAAAAATTGTCTCATCAAATGTAGAACTTTCATTTGGTTTTAGAAGACCATATAGAGCAAATTAATAGTTTTAGTTCAACAGTACCCATTGTTGGGGGGGGTCAATATGACATAATGCTAGTAAGAGACTACATTTTCCAGGCTTACTTGCACTTAGACATGTACCTGTGATGCTCTTCTGGTCAATAAGATGGAGGGGCAAATATATATGCAGCTTTCAGAAAAATCATATCAAAAAGAGTAGGCCTTAGTTAAGCAAAGTTTCTCTTTTCCCTTCCCTTTCCCTCTCTGATGATATGGAGGGAACAAGAGCTCCCAAATCATTTTGGGTTATAAAATGACTTTAGAGGTAGAAGCCAGATACTAAAATGACCTTTGATGAAAATAAAACCTGAGGTCCTGGTAATGTCCAGAAACTGTGACCAGTTCAGTATCCTCTGTGTGGGCGAAAACTGAGGTTCTATTTTATTTCACCACTGTTATTTGAAATTTTCTACTAACACTAATTACATAGTTATGTTCTCTATTTAGGAGCAGCTCTGATTACCCAGTAATAACATAACTTCTTATTTGTATGATTGCTTTGCATAGAATGCAGTTTATACTATTAATGCCATTTGATGATCTCATTAGCTTTGTTATTTAACTAAGGAAGGTCAGGAGATAGGAAAGCCAATCAATTGCAAAAACGACTGTAATCTTAAATTAAAAAATTAAAGCCAGAGCAAATCTTGCCAATCTCTTGTCCTAACCTTCACAGACTAGCCAGTTCATAATGCCTATGCTTTCCACTTTCTCCCCCCGTAATATAGACAGATGAGGATGGTGAAGGGGGTTGATTAGAAACTTGGCTCTTCAGAGTTAAGACTAGAGAATGAATAAACTGGTTCACTGTCCAAAAGGTCCTATGAGGCTAAAAGCAAACCTATAGCCATTTATGTAAATAGGACCTCCATGAGAGAACCAAGCTCAGCAACACATGCAGACTGCAAAGTAGAGGCTGTCAGCCCTCATTAATTCATGATAGTGGGTCCCCATTGCACACTTTGCATTCATGCCCTTGTTCTAGTCTTGGGAAAACTACAACCTTAAGGAAAGTCCAGCTTTTGACTTCGGTTATAATGGGGTAGCAGTAATTGACTCAACAACACAAGCAGGCAGTGAGCTCTCTTAGTCAGAGGGCAATGTGTAAACAGGAGAAATCAGGAGAGCCTTTGGACTCCAGATTTGAACCACAAAACCACCCCACAGGTCTGGGAAGAGAGTTCAGACTGACTATGCCTCATACACTCGTCCTGATTCAAGCTTTGAAATAGTGCTCTATGGGCCCGGAGAGATAGCACAGCGGTGTCTGCCTTGCAAGCAGCCAATCCAGGACCTAAGGTGGTTGGTTTGAATCCCGGTGTCCCATATGGTCCCCCGTGCCTGCCAGGAGCTATTTCTGAGCAGATAGCCAGGAGTAACCCCTGAGTGCCGCCGGGTGTGGCCCAAAAACAAAAACAAAAATAGTCCTCTAGATATAGGAGAAATAGAGAAAAGGCTGGGTTTGAGCTCAGAAGTGATCAAGGAAAACAGCAAGAACAAAAGGAAGATCCAGGGGCCAGAGAGATGGCATGGAGGTAAGGCCTTTCATGAAGAAGGTCATTGATTCAGATCCTGGCATCCCATATGGTCCCCCGAGCCTGCCAGGAGCGATTTCTGAGTGTGGAGCCAGGAGTAACCCCTGAGCACTGCCGGGTGTGACACCCCCCCCAAAAAAGGGGGAGATCTAGATAGCACAGCTAGTGAGGTATTTGCCTTGCATATGGCCAACCCATGTTAGATCTGTGGCATATGGTTCCCCATGCACAGCCAGGAGCAAATCTGTGTATAGAGCCAGGAGTAACTTCTGAGCATGGCTGATCTGTTTGCCCCTGCCATCCAAAAAAGAGTGGTAAGCTGTTTTTACAAATGACCACTGACTTCAGACCAGACTTAATCCATATATTTTTTCATGTTTATGAACTCAGATTTCCTAAAGTCAGTTTGAAAAAGCCATGAAACTCTGCTAAAGGGAACATTTGCTTGTTTGTTTTGGGGCTACATCTGACTGAGCTCAGTGCAGCCCTCTGACATTGTGTTCAGGTGGACTGATCCCCTGGTGGGATCAGGGGACCATATGCAGTGCAGGGGGTCAAACCAGGTTGGTTTCAAACCCCTGAACAATCTCTCCAGCCCTGGTGGAAGCAATTTTAATGCCTGAGTTTTCACATAGTCAATTCATTGTTCTCCAACTTTCAAATCATCTCGCTTCTAAGGACAGTGGCTTCCTGCATGATTGTTAATGATGGTTTTCTTTATTATATTTTAGACCATTTAGCCAAGTTTATTGATTTATACTTCCTTGTAATTAGTGAAAGTGATTAAAATAGCTTTTATGGCCCTCTGGAGATTGACTTTTTAAAGTATCAACATTTTCCCCAAATTGTGTGTGTTAAAACATGGTTAAATACTGTTTGAATTCAGTACTAAACCATCATTGGTGAAGATGTGATTTTATATATATACACATATATATATGTTTGCTTTCTCTTTTTTCTGTTTACGTGATGTTATCATCCAATTACTTGGCAGCCAATAATAATAACAGCAGCCAACCTTCACCGAGTCATTACAATAAGCCAAACATTATACTATGTCTTAATGCATTATTTCATTTAATCCTCTTAGCAACCTTATGAGGCAAGAACTATTTATGTAACTAGCTAATTGAAATTTGAAGTTAAGTCACTCAGCTGATAAGTAGAAATCAGAAATTCAATGTCCATGTGACTTCAAAACTTCTTTTTACCACCAAACTCCACTAAAGCAAGAACCTGATCTATAGAGGTAAATTGGAAGTGCTTTAACTGACATGATTTGAAAGGTATAAAAGACCCTTTTATAATAAAAATATTTCTCACTAATCTCACTTGAAACTGAGAATCTACCATTGGCAAAAGTCCTTTGACTAAGGTTTTCTATGTTCCTGGAAAGAGAAATACTCCAAGACAACGCTATTTGAAGGGTAGCTTGTTGAAGAGCTAAAACCTATAAAATATTTTAGGATAAAGCATAGGAGGGCCAGAGTAGTAGTACAATAGGTAAGGCATTTTTCTTGCACATATCTAACCAGATTTTTATTTCTGGCACCCCATTTGGTTCCCTGAGCACCTTTTGAAATGATCTCTAAGCACAAAGCCAGGAATAAGCCTTGAGAACTATCAATGTGGACAAAAACAAAAACAAGGGGCCACATCACTGCAGGTAGGGAATTTCTGAGTGCAAAACCAGGAGTAACCCCTGAGCACTGCTGTGAGTGCCCCAAACCAAAAACAAAACTTTAAAAAAGAAAAATATATAATAGTGAATTTTGATAGCATTGCATTAGACAAAGGCTTTGTATACACGGGCCACAAGCACAAAAGGAACAAGTAGATAAACCAAACTTTATCAAAATTATAATATTTTCATGCTGCAGATGATGCCATCAAGTAAAGAAAAGGGCTATTTATGGAAAGGAGAAAATACTTACAAATCAGTTACCTGATAAAGAATATGTATCCAGAATATGAGAGAATTCTTACATCTTGATAATAAAAATGGGCTAAAGATTTGAAGATATATTTCTCCAAAGTAGATAAACAAATGTCCAATAAATGCATGAAAAGATGCCTAACATTGTGATTCGCTGAGGAAATGCAAATCAAAGCTATGATGAACCCACTTCACTTCACAGACTATTTCACACTCACTAGCATGACTATTACCAATAAGATAGATGGTTACAGAATTAGTGAAGACACAAGAGAAACTAAAATATTGTACATTGCTGGTAGGAGTGTAAAATGGAGTATCCACAGTGGAAACAGTTGGATAGGACTTCAAAAAACATGGAACTATCTCAGAGAAATGTCACTTAAGAGCTAATTATACACCTCAAAGAACTGAAAACAGGCACTCAAATATTTTTATATAAGTGTTCACATTAGTCCTCATCACAGTAGTAAAAAGATGGAATGAAACGATCCAAATGCTGGGTGAATGGATGAAGAAAATGTGGTAGCAACGTAGAATGAAATGTTATTCAGTTGTTAGAAGAATTGAGGTACCGACTCGTACTACAACATAAATTAATCTTGAAAATGATATGCCAAGTGGAAGAAGCAAGGGGCTGGAGAGATAGCATGGAGTTAAGGCATTTGCCTTTCATGCAGAAGGTCATCAGTTCAAATCCCAGCATCCCATATGGTCCCCCGTGCCTGCCAGGAGCAATTCTGAGCCTGGAGCCAGGTATAACCCCTGAACACTGCCGGGTGTGACCCAAAAACCACAAAGAAATAAAAAGTGGAAGAAGCAAAACTAAAAGACCACAGAGCCCATAATTTAAATTCCACATTCAATGTGTGTGAACTAACCATAATAAACAAATCCACAGAAATAAAAATCAGAGTGATAGTTTCCAAGAGGGGAAAGGAAGATTTGAATAAACATTTTTTCATGAGTATAGGGTTTTCTAATGAGTGATGAAAATATTTTGGAACTAAACAGAAATGGCAGTTTCATAAAAGGTTTTTAATGGTACTGATATGACATTTAAAAATGGTTAATTTTATGGTATATGAATTTCACATCAACAAAGTGTATAGGAATAAAATGTATTGAAAGATATGTAAGATCGTATGATAATGTACTTTCTATGATACTTCCTGGTATTTATTTATTCAAGAAAATGACAACACATGACTGAAAATGTCTATAAAACTATAATACCAATGTTCACAGCAGATTTATTTACTATGATGGTCTAGAAGTAGCCCAGCAATCCATCAATATAATAGATTATTAAAATTATATTACATTCCCAGAGGGGCTGGAGTGATAGCACAGCAGTACAGTATTTGCCTTGGATGCAGCTGAACCGGGACTGACACAGGTTTGATCCCCAGCATCCTATATGGTTCCCCAAGTCTTCCAGGAGTAATTTCCTGCCAGGAGTGAAAAGCCTGGAGTAACCCCTGAGCACCACCAGGTGTGGTCCAAAAAGAAAAATAAAAAAAATTTTTTTCCAGAGCTTCTAAAAGGAAGTAAAATGATAAGCATGATACCCTCTCATCAAAAGTATTATAAACCAAAGTATCTAAAGGGAAAAAAGAAAGGAAAAAAAAGGAAAAAAGCCTGCCATAGAAGCAGGCTGGGGTGGGGAGGAAAACTGGGGACATGGATGGAGGGAAATGGTTACTGGTGAAAGGATTGGTACTTAAACATTGTACCCCTGGAACTCAATTATAAATAATTTTGAAACTTGTAAGTTATGGCTAGTCAATAAATTATTAAAAATATTAAAAATATATTTCCCAGAGTAGCTACTAAAGTGCAGGAAAATGTCACTAAAGAGTCACCTCTCAATGAACAATGACCCTCAAGTCCAGGTTGGTTATTTTTGACTCTTCACTGGGAAGCCAAAGTCATCTTGCTAAGAACCCTTCTCTGAAAGGAACTCTTATTCACTGCTGGTGGGGATGCCATCTAGTCCAGCTTTTATGGAAAATAATATAGAGATTCCTCAAAACACTGGAAATTGAGCTCCCATATCATCCAACTATACCACTCCTGGGGATATATACCCTAGGAACATAAAAATACAATTCAAAAATCCCTTCCTTATACCTATATTCATTGCAGCATTATACACAATTGCCAGACTCGGGAAACAACCAAAATGCCCTTCAACAGATGAATAGTTAAACAAACTGTGGTACATATACACAATGGAATACTATGCAGCCGTCAGGAGAGATGAAGTCTTGAAATTTTCCTATACATGGATGTACGTGGAATATATTATGCTGAGTTAAACAAGTCATAGGGAGAAAGAGACACAGAATAGTCTCACTAATCTGTGGGTTTTATGAAAAATTATGGACATTATTTTAATAATGCCCAGAGACAATAGGGATGAGTGTCGGAAGGATCAGCTCACATATGAAGTGAGTGAGCTCACAAAGTGGTGAGTGCAGTTAGGAAAATAACTACACAAGCAACTATCATGACAATCTTAATGAGTGAGAGAAGTAGAATGCCTGTCTTGAATACAGGCATGGGTTGGGAAGGATGGAGGGAGGCATTGGTGGTGGTAATGTTGCACTGGTGAAGGGGGTGTACTGTTTATGACTGAAACACAATTACAATCATTCTTGTAATCATGGTGCTTAAATAAAGATTTTATATATATATATGTATACACACACACATATATATAAAAGAAGCCTTCTCTGAAATGTGAAAGGCAGCTTAGTGACATGAAGGTGGTGTAAATCCTTCTAGGAAGAAGGTTTGAATTCTTGCTTTTCATGTACACTTTTCCTTCACTCTGAATCACTAATTCTACTGTTATAAGGTACTTACTAGACATTGCTTCTTCTGCACAAAGTTTTTTTGGGGGGTTTGGGGCCCTACCTGGCAGCACTCAGGAGTTACTCCTGGCTCTGTGCTCAGAAATCGCTCCTGGCAGGCACGGGGGACCTTTGGGGATGCCAGGATTCAAACCAATATCGGTCCTGGGTCTGCCGCTTGCAAGGCAAATGCCCGACCACTGTGCTATCTCTATGGCCCCTTCTGCACAGAATTTTAACATCTTTCACTCACTCCTTGTTTCTGCCTTTCTCCTAATGCTGAGCAATGTCCCCTTGTACTATGTGTGTTGTGTTCAACTAAGAGTCAATCATGGATGAGAGGAGAGAACAAATAACAGATGTTCATTTCTGATGGCATCGCAGAGACCCCTGGAGGTCATACCACTCAGTGGCATTATCTCACTTGGACAGAGAATGGTTAACATGTGCCAGGGGGTTCACTGGACACTGTGATCCAACTCTTGCATCCCATCAGCCCACTCCCTTTTCTGTTTTGTCCACTCTCTCACTTTTCTCTTTATAAAGACTGAGGCTGGAGCATAGAAATAGCTCTAATGACTAGCATAGGTGAGATCCTCAGTTCAATCCTTGGAACTGCATGGACCCCTGAACCAATAGGTGTGTGTCCCCTACCAAAAAATTACAGAGACTGAAGAGATAGGACCGTGAAAAGGGTCCCATATATGGTATCCCAACACCTCCAAGAGTTATTCTGAGAACAGAGTCAGGAGTAAGCCCTGAGCACAGCTTGATTATAATCTAAAGCCAAGGATTCGTCTCACTTGTGTTACCTAGATGTGTTATTCACAAATAAAAGAGATCATTCAGTATTTGGCCTTCTGAAATCCTCCAATTCTATCCAAAATGCAGCAAATTGTATGATTTTTCTCCTTCCTTGCAGCTTCTTCATGTTCTATTGTATATACATACCACACTTTCATTATCCACTCTTCTGTCATTGGACATAAGTTGATTCCATATTCTGGGTATTGTCTCAAATGCTGCAGTGAACAATGATGTGCACATGTCCTTTCAAATGAATGTTTCTGTGTCTTGGAGATAGAAACCAAGAAGCAATAATTTAAAGACATAAGAGAAAAATTCCTGTGTTCCCTGCTCAAGAAGAAGTATGTTAGAAGAAAACTATGTGGCATTTCTATTATCAAAGAATAAAGAGTTTTTAGAGCCCAATCCTTTCTAACACCTCTAAACCTTCTTCCTGGTTTTTTTAGTCTCCAAGCCCTACCTACTGTCTTTCTTACGTATATGAGTTAGATTCAGAGTAATAAGTTGCATTTATAAAGAGATATCATTTCTAAGATTCATAAATAACAATAGACTAAGAAGTCCCTTTAGAAGATACTAATGAATTTAATTCAATTTTGTACCATATGGGCCCCCAAGCACTGCCAGGAGTAATTCCTGAGTACAGAGCCAGGAGTGAGTAACCCCTGAAGATTGCCGTATGTTGGCCATCTCCCTCAAAATAAAGGGGGGGGGGAATGTTCCTTTTCAGCACAAGCCCTCTATAATTTGAACCCTATCTACACTTTCCATCTCACAGCAGGATTATTTCTTCTTTTTAAATTATCTTTATTTAAAACACCATGATTACAAATATGATTGTAGTGTTATGATTACAGTCATGTAAAGAACATCCCCCTTCACCAGTGCAAGATTCCCACCGCCCACACCTGTACTCGAGACAGGCTTTTTATTTCCCTCATTCATTCACATTGTTATGATAGTTTTCAGTGTAGTTATTTCTCTAACTGCACTCATCACTCTATGTGGTGAGCTTCATGTCATGAGCTGCACCTACATGAGTAAATGGGGGGACCGAGGCAGTAAAAGATTAGAAATGAGCTTTGTAGGGCAGTATCAAGGTCACAATACAAGATGGGTATTATGCATATATAAACTATATGCATATAATACTATCAATATATATTGTACGCGTGGGGACACTAGCCCCCACATGGTTTTTGAAATGGAGACCAAGGAGAAAAAAATTCCAGTGACTTTCCCAACATAAACCAGTGCTGCAACGGCCCGCCCTCCTCCCAAAGCACATTCCCATTAGTGTAGGGAGAGGTAGGGGGAAAGCCTGATGACCCCTATAGAGACCACCTGGACCGGTGCCCAGGGAAGGCCTGGAGTCCAGCGGAGAAATAGGGGGTTGGCTGGGGGCCTGCCAGCCTCCAAGCACTCCTCAGGCTAGAGAGAAGGCCTCCAGCAAGGGGCCTCCCCAAACCCCATACCTGGCAAGAGCTGACCTCCAGAATCAAAGGGGAAACTGGAAGGCAGATATCAGCCCACCCTCCTCCCCATGCACCTCCCCGCTGGTGTATGGAGGGAGGGAGAAAGTCTGAGGACCCCTAAGAGTTCACCTGAACCCACTTCTGGCCATCTGAGCTGGCACCCAGGGAAGGCCTGGAGTCCAGGGGAGAAAGAGGGGGATGGCTGGGAGCGCAGGACTTTTTCAATGTTGGTCCCTAATTCTTACTTTCTTACCTTTGTGGATGCCATTGAAAGCCCATCTTCTATCTATTATGTCCAACTCTCAGGGATTCAACAGCTCAGATTCACCCCAACTTAGGTTCTATAAACCCTCAGATTTTCTTATTTTGTGGGGTTCAAGTTTAGGGCCTAACTAATGCTAATCAACAGCTACTCCTGGATTTTTTTTTCTGTACTGACTCCTGGCAGTGCTTGGAGGACCATATAGTATGGCCAGCCACATGTAAGGCAAGTGCCTTCACTCCTATACTATCTTTCTAGCCCATCTAAACCCTCTTTTTTCTCTGAAAGAACTTATTCCTTTGATATTTGTCTTTGGAACCAGTCTTGGCATTTTTGTGTGCTAACTTGAGTTATTGAATGAATTGACTTATGTGGGCCAGTGGCTCTCTGCATTCCAGAAAAGCAGCAACAGTCTCATTTCCTAATGCACCCTCTCAGCCAGGTACAAACGGCTGCTCCACATACATTTTCTAACGCAGGTGACTTGAATACCTTAAATGTTCTAAACTTGTTCGTTAGGTTAACCGGTTTCCACTCTCTTCAGGATATGCTCGTTACTCATTGGTTGGAAGCACCTTTGGATGGAAGCATTCTTGGGATTGGTTCCTGAGACCACCTCTTCTCCACCCTACCATGTCTCAGGGGAAAACTTCTGTGGTTTCAGACTGAGGTATTTGCTTCTGAGGAGCAGAAGGCTTGCGTGTGGAGTTCCTGAACTGTTTTTTTTTTTCCCTTAACTGGGTGTGGATTATTTCCTACATTGGTGTTTGCTTCCAGACCCACATCTCTTTAATGCCCTGTAATTGGGGCAGGATGCTTCCACTACACTGCAAATTTGGAGAGAACATTTCGAACTTGGGAGGAAATCAAAGAAGTCAACTCATGAGCCACATTCCATATATTCTTCCCTCCCCTCGACCCCTTCCTTTTTCAGAGTTGCTGTTTGTCCTTTGTTTATCAACACACAGGGAGCAGGACCATCAAGGAGCAAGACACAAACTAGGAAAGAGACAGTTCTCCAATCAATAATGGTCTAAAAAACCACCACTCTCTGAGTCCTTTCATACCTACAGGAACTTTCCACAGATCTCAGCTCTTGGTGCAAATAGATCCACATGCAGGCTTCCAAATGTCCTTGTGTTTCACCTTTGCTTCATTTGATGAAGTGCACTTTCCACCAGAGATGTTGAAGTGTGTTTTGTTTTTAAGCAGTTTTGTACTAAAGCGTGTTTTAAAGTATTTTATAGTTTTATTAAGTAATAGTAATTTTATAAGTTTATTAGGTAGTAGATGTTTAGGTAATAGAATTAACCATGTTGTTAGCTTCTGCTAAGTTGATTTTTACTTCTGTTAACTTGATTTCCAAATCCACAAAAGCCTGGCCACACACACAAACCATATGTCTTTGAACGCTCTGACTGCTGGGCAGCAAACAACTCATTGATGCCTGCGAGATGCTGCTTGGCAAAGAGAGAAAACAGACAGCTTTGTTTGTGTGCTTGTGAAGTATAGAAAACAGTTAGGTACAGGTTAATATTGTTTTTACCTCTGTTATTTCTTGCTTAAGGCTATAAAATAGGACACCAGGCTCCCTAGCCAGGCCTTTCTCAGGACCTCTATTCCTGTCAGGTTAAGGAACAACTGGAGGTACAGGTCTTATTATCTTACAGACCACCAGGATGTGAATACCAGACATTGCTCCAAAAGACCACCAGAAAAGGGGCTAGAGTGAATCTCGCCAACTAGGGGGCTAGGAGATCATGCCTTTTCCTATGAACATTATTGGTCAGTTTGAACTGTAATTCTTATGTGAACCTATGAAAATGGTTGAAGTTTGTGATCTCATTATCGTATGAAATTCTATAAGAATCTAAGGATGACATAGCTCGGAGTTCCACTCTTGGACCAAAGCCTGCTGCGCCAGGTGGTTGGTGGAAACCCAGAGCTCTGGAGAAAATAAACTGCATTGCTTTTGCATCTATGAAGGTTTGAAGTCTTTATTGAGGCAGTGGGCTCTTCTTGGACCCTAGGCATCTCTGGACCCCTGGGTTTCCCCAGGACTTAGGCATCCCTGGACCTAGGACCTTCCTCTCACAGGCCCTATGCTTTCCTGGTGTCTTTCACACATTGTCATAATGCAATTCATGAAGAAATATAACAATGAAACAGATGTGAGAACTGCCTCTTTGGGCTTTGACTTGATCCTCTTCAGACTTCTTTCATCCTGTAAACACTGAGGAGTTAATTTGGATCTTCTCTTTTTCTTGCTTTCCCTTCACCCAAATAAAAGCCCCTTTGGGGAAAAGCCTTGGTATTGTGCTAGATTGCTGCTCTGTGATGTATACCCTAAGAAAGCATTGGGTTCTGTTGTATTAAATTAAAATATAAAGTCCTAGAGTTGGAATGAGGCCTTTCTCAGCATAGCATGGCACCTGTAGCCCCTGTAGCCCCTTCAGCCAGTGGGTCTGTAGGTGTAGGATAATGGTGGAGAAGGTGACAAGCAGTCTGTTGAAGTTTCAGGAGACAGCAGTTTTAGTACTAACTGCCATGTGCATTTCTCCACATGACTTCTAAGTTAAGCATCCTCTTTCTTGTGGCCCTCCATGATCCCTTGCTCAGTTGTCTGACCTTTTTCCTCCCCGCAGACAGTCCTATTATTCCCTATTACAAACATCAGACCCACCCACACCTGGGATAAACAGGAAGTTGCGGGAAGAGTGACAGGGACCCTCAGTGACCACACCCTTGGGGTCTCAGTTTCATAAAAGATGCTCCTTCACTTTTGAACTTTGCTTCACATCTCAGGTAGGTTAATTCCACTGACATTAATCAATGAGTGGTATTTTTTTCAGTGCCACAGGATTTAAGAAGAAATTAATTGGGTCAGGGAGATTGTTCAAAGAGGTAAAACTCATGCCTTGCAAATTGTCCCAAGGCCCACTGAACATCACCAGGAGTAGCCCTGGTGGCATCTGAGCACCACCAGGGTGACTCTGGATATGGTCCTACCTACCAAGTACCACATCACCTGGCCTGAACACAAAATCATTATGCTCACACTGCTGGATCAAATACCCTGAGACATGGCCCCAGCACCCCCACCCCATTAAAAAAAATAGAAACAATGGGGACTGGGAAATAGTACAACAGGTACTTGCCTTGAATGTGACCAATCCAGGTTCAATACCTGTCACTTCATATGGTCCAGAAGTAAATCCTGAGCACCATCAGGTGTGACCCTCCCCCCCCCCCGCCCCACCAAATAAAAGTCAAGAAAAGGGAAGAGACTCTACCTAACACAGTAATTCTTAGATTTTTTTTACCTCTTTCTCTTTCCTGTCACTCTCAATTCCTTTTTCTGAATGCTTCATAGATTATTTTGTTACATCTTGTTTCAACCCTGTAAGATAGCATATTCAACTTAACTTTACATTGGGCCACAAGTTTGTTTTCTTACATTTTCTTTTGTTAATCTGATTATGTTTGTTTTTTATTTTTCAGAGTAAAGGTGCCTTTCCTTTCTTCTTTTTTCCCTATTTCATTTCGAAAACCACTAGTAGTTAGGATAGTCTGAGAATTATTGTACTAACAAAAAACAAAAGCCACAGGTTTCATTCAGTCAGTCAGTGACCTATAACAACAATATATTACTTTTTGGTCATCTCCCAGTGCACCATATTTCTCTGGACTATTGTGGTTCTGCTGACTCAGAGATCTTTGGAGCTCTTCGTGGATTCATTCCTTCTGACAAGCTGTCAAATAGAAAAAGAGAGGTTACTGTTTTTTTATTTCCATGGTCTGAAAATGCAATTCACAGTCTATTGTGAATCACACTACTGATAACTATAACAGTAGTTATAACTACTGATAACCATTGTGTTATTATAATTTTCATTATGCATTAATCCAATAATACACCTGTCCCTAGAGACCCCACATCCTTCCATCAGTGTCCCAATGAACCCTCCCAGGCAAGATCAATTCGGTAAACAAATCTATAGTTTCAATTACTTTTTCCATTTGTTGTTCTTTTCCTATGTTTCTTTATATCTCCACCTATGAGAGAGATCACTTTAAAAAATGTATTGAGGAAGTGATGACACCTCAGCTCACATAGATGAATAGTTAAGCTCCTGAAATCACATAAAATTGTAAATTAGTGATAAGCTGCAAAGACTATATATATTTCTGAATAGTTAAATGAGACTGTGTGAGGGATGATGTATGGGACTTCATGGCGAATACTCACTTTATACTCTAATTTGCATTCTTTAGGAAATAATGTAACTATTGTGTCATATCTTTCATTATACATTTTTCATTGATTGGAAGTTTTGGTCTTCCTTAAAATCTTTTGTTTTCAGGGTCTGAGCAATAGCACAAGTAGTGAGTTTGCCTTGCACGTGGCTGACCCAGGACAAATCGGGGTTTGATCCCCAGCATCCCATATGGTCCCCCAAGCCAGGAGCAATCTCTGAGCACATAGCCAGGAGTAGCCTCTGAGCGTCACCGGGTGTGGCCCAAAAAACAAATAAAGGGTGGGGGCAGAGTGGTAGTGCAAGCTGTAAGGCATCTTCCCTTACACGTGCTAGCCTAGGACAGACCGAGTTCCTCAGTGTCTCTTATGGTCGACCAAGCCAGGAGCGATTTCTGAGTGCATAGCCAGGAGGAACCCGAGTGTCATGGGATGTGGCCCAAAAACAAACAAAACAAACAAACAAATAAAATAAAATATTTCTGACCAGAATATATGTGGGTTCAAAGATAAGACAGAATAAGGTGCTTGCTTTGCATTTACATACCCCAAGTTTGGGCCCTGGCACCACATATGTTCTTTCAAGCACTACCAGAAATATTTCTGAGTACAAAGTCAGAAGGAAACCCGAAACACCAACAGGTGTAGCCTGCTAGCGCTCCTCAACGCAAAAGAAAACTAGAAAGAAGGTGTGGCTCAAAAAAACAAAACAAAACAAAAAAGAAATCGCTCCTGAATTGGGGGACCATATGGGACACTGGGGAATCAAACTACAGTTGAGTCCATCCTAGGTCAGCTGCGTGCAAGGCAAACACCTTACCGTTGTGCACTGCTCTGGCCCCAGAAGTATTCATTTCATTGAGTTTTGTCACTATATCCCACACTGCCTTCAGGCCTTGAGGGTTTCTTGTAACAGGTCTGCTGTAAAGCTTAAGGATGCTCCTTTGAATGTAATTTCTTGTTTTGATCTTTCTGCTTTCAGCGTTCTATCCCTATCTGGGGGATTTGTCATTGTGACTAAGATGTGTCTTGGGTGTTTTTATTTGGATCTCTTTTAGCTGGTACTCTTCAAGCATACAGGATTTGGTTGCATGCACTTTTTATTTAGCTCTGGGAGTTTCTCTGTAATGATGTCCTTGTCTAATCTTCATGGGATTTTCTTCCAGAGTTTCTGGAACTCAAATGATTCTTATGTTGTTTCATTGTGTTTATCAAAGACTTCTATTTTTGTCTGTTTACATTCTTTGAGGATTTTACCATCGTCTGATAATTTGTTTTAAGGCTCTTTCCCAATCTCTTCTGTTGTATGGAATTGTTATGCAACTCATCTTCCAGCTCACTGATTCTGTCCTCAGCTGATGTTACTTTATTGGTGAGACTTTCCAGTGAGGCTTTCATTTTGCCTACCAAGTTTTTCAGTCCTATTATTTCATTTTGAAGTTTTCTCATTTCTATTTCATATCCACTTGATTCTTATTTGTGGTTTGTTCCATTCGTTCCATGCTTTCTTTGAGTTCTGTGAGGATCCTCTATATTTCTTCTCTAAATTCCTTATTTGAAATACTAAGTAGGTGGTAGGCACTTTTGGGGGTCATCAGGGCTGCCATCTTTATTCTCTATGCATGGTGGAGGCCTGCATTGTTTCTCCATGGTCACACTTGTAGTGTAGTTTTCCTACGTTTTGTGCTGAGTTCATTGACTAGGAGATTTGTGCATGCCATAGAATGGGCTTGAGCAGCCTGGCCCTTCATGGAAAGTCTTAGCTCACTTCTGTTGATGTGCCTCCAGATGTTTATTTTTATATCACAATTATCTAAAATTATGCCAATCTAGGTAAAAAATATATTTGGGGGAAGAGGAGTTTGGGCCACACCCAGAGTTTTCAGTTCTTTCATCAGGCTCTGTTCTGAGGGATCAAACCAGGATTGAACATTTGCAGGCCCCAGTAAATATCTTGAATTAACTAAGGAAAAAATTGTTGTATTTAGAAAATTTTGTGGGTGGGGGAGAGGGCGTTGGGGTCACTCTTAACTGTGTTTAGGACTTACTTTTGTCTATGTGTTCAAAGATCATTCCTGGTAGTGCTTTGGAAAGCACTGACATTTTGAACTGGCATTGGCCTCATGCAAGGCAAGTGCTTTAAACACTATCCTAACTCTGCTTCCCCCCAAAAAAATATTTTAAAGAGAGAGAATTTTGAGAGCTAGCTCAATGGGCTAGGCATGTACTTTGTATGCAGGAGGGTGAAATATTGTTATTATTGTTGGTGTGGGGTCACACCTGTCAATACTCAGAGCTTATTCCTGGCTCTGTGCTCAAGGATCACTTATAGTGAGTCTGAGGAACCATCTGTTGTGATATTGATTGAACCATGTCAGTTACGTATAAGGAAAGCACTATAACCACTATACTATCCCTGAGCGCCAGGAACCAGGAGTTTAATACCTAACACCACATGTTCCCTGACACTTTTTGGTGTGGCCCAAAATTAAAACAAAAATAAAATTTAGTAAATAAATTTAAAAATAATTTTTCTTTGGGCTGGAGCAGTGGTGCAAGTGGCAGGGTGTTTGCCTTGCACACGCTATCCTAGGATGGACCAGGGTTCAATCCCCTGGCATCCCATATGGTTCCCCAAGCCAGGAGCAATTTCTGAGCGCATAGCCAGGAGTAACCCGAGTGTCACCAGGTGTGGCCCCCAAAAGCAATAACAACAACAACAACAACAATAATAATTTTTTTACGTTAGTTTGCCTTTGTTTCAAAAACTTTATTTTACCCATACCATTAATGCTTGAGTAGCTATAGAATTTTTGGTTCCAAATTCTTTTTTCTCAAATTCTTGAGACAAGTGTCTTCTAATGCTCATCAGTTTTTTTTTCCTTTATAGATAACATTTTTCTCCCTGAAGCTTTTAGAATTTTCTCTTTAATAGGATTTGAAATTTAAGATTTAATAAGCTTTGAAATTTCATGATGATGGAACCAGGTAATGATATTTTAAACCATTTAACTTACTCAGTGCCCAGTACTGAAGGTCGTGTTTAAATATTTGTAAGGATGAGGTTGGGTTTATTTTATTGCCATTTTTATTGAAGTACCTGAATTTACAATACTGTTAATCATGCTTTTCGTGCATACATATTCCAGCACCACATCCATCACCAAGAGAGCGACTTCCCTCACTTCCCTCAACCAGTGTCCCAAGAGGTATTTCCAGTCACACCTCCTTCCAGGTGAAGGAAAAAATTCAGTCCACAATCTCAGGGTGGGAGGCAGGAGGATAGGGGGATGGGTAAAAGGGGGGTTTGGAGACACGGTCTGGAAGGTCTGGAAGCAATGCCGACACAGGAAATAATCCACATCAAGTTAGGAGAAATGAAATAGGTTCAGGAATTTCCACCATAAGCAAACAGAACAAGCTGGCAGACTGCAAGCTGTGGAACAAGCCTTGGTAACCTCTCTGACTAGAGGTTTTTATTTTGAAAAGTAGGTTCACCCCTATGGGTGGAGAATAGGTAGGGGAAGAGTGCAAATGTAGAAGTTCCTCCCACTCAAGTGGGACAAACACATTCAAAGAAGAAACCCTCCTGATTAGGGAGAAGACCTATTATTCCAACACCAGGTATGCTCAATTTTATAGACAAAATCTGTAGTTCTGATGACAAACAGCTGTTGCCTGTTGTTCCCTTCCTATGTTTCTTTGTATCCCACATATAAGAGATCTTTTTTTTATTGAATCCTAATTTTAATTTTTTGACATTTTATAATATCTTTATATAAGTACCATGATTACAAACATATTTGTAGTTGAGTTTTATTTATAAAAAAAGAATCCCCCCTCACCAGTGCAACCTTCCCACCACCATTGCCCCCAACTCCTTCCTCCCCCACCCCCTGCCTGTATTTAAGACTGGCATTCTATTTTTCTCACTCACTACCATTGTCATGATAGTTGTCAGTGTAGTTATTAAAACAATTTTCTCTTCTTAAAACATTTATTGTTAAGGTGGTAACATCTACACACATATAGATGAATAAAGTGCAGAAATTCACAAAATTGTTAGTGATAAATTGATAGATTTATTTTTCAAAGGCTATATATCTTTCTTGGAAAAAATGTGTGTATGGTATCAGAGATTTAATGCAAGGCCTTACATGTACAAAGGTCTGTGTTCGACTGTTGAGTCACATTTCCAGGACCTAACTTTTTTAATTAATTAATTAATTTTATTTAGTGCCCTTGCAAAATTCTCATTTGCCTATGCTTTATATATTATACACACATATATATTTATATATAAACATATATAATTTGTTTCCATTTTGGGGCTAGTTTCTCAACTTTATCATCCAGTGAATTCTTTTGAAGGGCTCTGCATTTTTATTTATTTATTATTTATTTTTTTTTGGTTTTTGGGTCACACCCGGCAGTGCTCAGGGGTTACTCCTGGCTCCACACTCAGAAATCGCTTTTGGCAGGCTTGGAGGACCATATGGGATGCCGGGATTTGAACCAATGACCTTCTGCATGAAAGGCAAACACCTTACCTCCATGCTATTTCTCCAGCCCCATGCATTTTAAATGGTAAGAATTTAACGAACAGAATTCATTTTTCTTATTGTTCTTTTTCATAAAAATTTTTGCAAAAAATAAAAGACTGCTCAAGTCATTTTTATTATTCCTAATTAGCTTTTTATTTCTAAATTCTCTCTGAGCATAATGTTACTGATTTTTCATTTTAGATTTTTCTTTTCATATTGCTGGTTTTCATCATTTATCCTGCTTGCCTGTTTATATTTAGTGCTAATTTGAGTAACTACATTGTAAGGGGAGAACTTTCTATCTGGAAGTTTTAGTGATTAGAAGTAGGAGACCAGGGGCCCGGAGAGATAGCACAGCGGTGTTTGCCTTGCAAGCAGCCAATCCTGAACCAAAGGTGGTTGGTTCGAATCCCGGTGTCCCATATGGTCCCCGGTGCCTGCCAGGAGCTATTTCTGAGCAGACAGCCAGAAGTAACTCCTGAGCACCGCTGGGTGTGGCCCGAAAACAAAACAAAACAAAACAAAACAAAAAAAAAAAGAAGTAGGAGACCAACAGCTTAGCCTATCTTCAACTATATAGATCAGTTTGAAACCCTGCACCAGGGCCATGCAATCTGTCATGTTGTCTAAGAGTTTAGGATTTGGAACTGGAAAAGTGTTTCATATAAAGATTGTCAATCTCCACCTTTCAGCTCTGCTGCTGCTTCTAGATTTCTATTGTCTTTTAATTCTAAAGCAGAAGCTTTTTAAAATTACTTTATTCAAAAACCATGGTTACAAGGTTGTTCATAATAATATATAAACATAATAAGTTAGATTTTTCTTCACAATTACAAAGCAGGAACTTTTGTCAAAATCTTCAAGCAGTAACTTCCCTCCTTATGTCCACTAAGTGTCATCATCCTCACACTTCCATAAACAAACACATGAAGGCTTACATATATATTCATGTATGCATAATCTTCCAGAGATTACGAAGTTGCTTATGTTCTTCCCTAACTTTACTATAACAAATCAATTTCCCTTTTTATTTTGTTTCCCCCTTTACTTACTTTGCGTTGTTTTATTTTATGTTATTTACTTTTACTTTTGTTTTCAGGCCACACTCAGATGCGCTCTGGGCTTACTCCTGGTTCTCTGTTCAGGGATCACTTCTGGTGATGCTTCAGGAGCCATACATAGTGATGGGAACTAAACTGGGTCAGCTGTGTGCAAGACGAAGCACCATGCCCTCTGCCTATCTCTCTGGCTCTCATATTTTCTTTCTGGAATTCCTTTATAATTCAATGAATTCTCAGAAAAGAATGAAGAGAAATGCATGTTACTTGATGAGCCTACTACTCAAGAGACCCAATTGGTATACAAAGTCAGGAGTATCTTAGTTTGGTACTTTAGCACTGTGTCAACGTATAAACAAGTGAATAAATGAGTGGAAAGATATTAGGCAGTTGAGTAAGACATTTCAATGGTCTTTCCCTATCCTGCATTTATTTACTATTTGAATTTTTTTTGAAATAAAACTCGTCAGCTATTTGTAGCCATTCAGGATTAATTCCCCTTAAAAATAGATCCTGTGATTCATTCTTATTTTGTAAAGAAACTTTCCATTTACAAGAGCCCTATTTCCAAAAATACTTTCTAATGCACAAGCTTTCAGCTTACAAATGGTTTTATTTGAGCCCATACCAGGAATAGCTCGTATGAATCCATAAACATGAATGAGGTTCTTGTGGGATTTTCCTATTTTGGTCCAATGCTTCCCTCAAATAGAAACCATTTGGGTTCTGCTGCCATAGACCCATTTAAATTCAAGGTTGCCATTGTAAATAATAGGACTAAAAGCTCACATACTTCAGTCATCATTGATTCATATCTCAGACATAGACAATAAAAATATATATTAAAATATAGTGGAATTTAAATGTTAAAAACGAGCCCATTTATTTTTATCATTCTTCAAGAAGAGCTGTAAATTTTTCATAAACAACAGACATAATCCTTATCTTTAAAACTATTTTTTTAATGAATTCAAGAATAGAAATGCTGAGATTTTAAAATAAGAATAGAAAGGCAACAGTACACACACTCATTGATGAATTATTCTAAGATCTAACTGGTAAAAATGATCTCCTGAACCACTTACCTGCTATTTTTCACTGAGTCTGAGGAAAATTTTAACAAGTTTAAATAGTAACTATTTTCTTCAACCAGCAATTGTTTGTGTCTTTAATTGGCAATTTGAAGTATGTGCATAGTTTGCAAGTCAAACAGAACCCTGGGGATACAATCAGCAAAATCTGGAATAAAGGGGAGTTCAACAGGACGATGGGTCCAGTTTTCTTAAAAAAAAAAAAAAGTAGGTGTTGGAGAGATAGTACAATGGTCTTGCTTTGCACACAGCAAAGCAATTTAGGTACAGAAATTTAGGTACATTCTCTAGGGCATGATATGGTTTCCCAGCACTGCCAGGAGTGATCCCTGAATCAGACCAAGCACTATACTTTGAGCACAATTGGGTGCTCCTCCAAAAAACAGGAGGGCATGACTTTTCTTACTTGAGTTTAAAAGAAGTACATGGACTTGGACTTTTCCAAGAGAATGAATCTTATTTTATTTATTTTTTGGTTTTGGGTCACACCCTGTGGTGTTCAGGGCTTATCCCTGACACTGTGCTCACGAGACCACTTTGGTGGTACTCAGGAGACCAGTGTGGTGCCAGATATAGAGCCCAGGTCAGCTTCATGTAAGACAAGCACCCTGCCCACTGTGCCATCTCTTTTGACCCTAGCAGAGTGAAGACACAGGGGTGGAACCATAGTGACATACTAAGAGTTATTGCGTATAAATAACTATATACAAAGTCATGATGGTATGTTGTATCAGGGTTATAGTGAAAAGGTGAGAAATGGTCATATTTGCATGTATGTGAAAACAAAAGTCCACATAATTTACTAATAGACTGTGTGTGAAAGAAATACTGCCAAGGACTATCCACTGGCTGTATTTAGACTAAGGCATTACTCTTATTTCTAGTGCTCACTGATTGCTGCTGTGGTGATCACACACAGGAATAGCATCGGGCCGGTGAGGTGGCAGTAAAGGTAAGGTGTCTGCCTTGCAAGCGCTAGCCAAGGAAGGACCACAGTTCGATCCCCCGGCGTCCCATATGGTCCCCCCAAGCCAGGGGCAATTTCTGAGTGCTTAGCCAGGAATAACTCCTGAGCATCAAATGCGTGTGGCCGAAAAGAAAAACAAACAAACAAACAAAAAAACACACACACAGGAATAGCCAGGAGTATCTTACTCCTTACTACAGTACTCAAACACCTTTTCTAGTTGCTATGCTTACTAACAGTTGCCCGTTTTAGTTGTGGTGCTTGCATGTTCTGTCTGTTGTATTTAGATCATACACAGTTGTCTGCCACCTGGGATTATCAAACTCATGACAGCAGGCTTGCAAAACAGGTAGGTGCTACAGCTTTTGAGTTTTCTTCAAGCCCATGGACAGAAAGATGGATTTATATTTTTTGGCATTGCTGAAGGATAAACCCAAGGCCTCACACATGCAAGGCAAGTTCTCTACCACTGAGCTATAATCCAGCCTGATGCTTATTGTTTGGTTTGGGTTTAGGTTGGGAGGCACTCTCAGCAGTATTCAGAGGATACTCACAAACTGGTACTCAGGGGCCTTTAATATGGTCCTTGGAACCCTGTGATGCTGAGGATGTAAAGCTGAGTACCCATATGAAGGGCCAGCACTCCAGCATCCCCCTTCCCAGATAATAATTTTAACTGAGACAACCATTTAATAAATATGTAAAGAATTTTCAGACTCTGTCTTTAAGTAAGGACATCAGGGGAACAGTTTTCTTTTTTTTCCTTCAGGATATAGTCTTTTGTTATCAGCTTACCAAGCAAGCTGGTTATGTACTTGTACATGATATTATATTTTAAGCTCCCTTTGCTAGATTTAAAGATTTGGGGGAGGAGGGGCTGAAGGAACATTTGAGATCATAATCACCTAATTTTGTAGATGAAGTTGCAGAGGCCCAGAGAGATTAACCCGATTCTTTCAACAATAAAAGAACCAGATTGCATGAGTTGTCACCCAGGAGCAGGTGACACAAAGGGGGTAGCTGAGAGAGGCTTTCATTTCCAGCCCCCCATCCTCATGTGTTCATCCTCAATGATCACATTCAAGAGCAAATCAGCTCATTATTCACCATATTCTCATCACCCCAAAGTTATGTGGTTTTCTGCTCCCTTTCCAGAACAAAGATCACTCAGTGCCACCCCCTGGAGCTCCACCTCCTTCAAGGGAACAAACAGAAAGAGACCCCCAGTTGCACAGGAGGCTCCTGCCCCACCAATAGTTAGCATGCTCAGAACTTTGGGTTGCCCTGGCCAAATTCAATCCCCATATTCTCCAGTTGGCTCCTACTATTCAGTCCCTTAATATACTGACCACCAGTGAAAAGATTTGCTGCTTGGATCTGTGCTTCAATGAAGACCCGAAGAGTGTAGGCTGGCTGCACAGCCCTGATGTGAACCTGTATAGTCTCTGTCCATTCACCATGGGGTCTTACTCCTGCTCTTTGCTCAGGGAACTCTCCTGTCGGTATTCAAATTTGGGCCAGCATATGCAAATCAGGCACCCTCCTGTACTATCTCCCTGGCAAATATGTACTGTTTTTCATTTATAATCCTTGATATTCCTGTGTTTCTTCATATCTGGCTTGCACTTAGGTCTGATTTTGAAGTTGGTGTTTGAATATGTTAGTTGAAAGTGATGTATTTCCTTTTTTTGTAAGCCTCATTTAAAAAAAAAAAAACTTATTTTCAATTGTTTGGGGCATTTAGTGTTCCAACACTGATCCCACCACCAGTGTGACCTTCCATTGTTTCCAGCTTCCTAAACATACCCCAACCCTGCTCCCCTTGGCAGGCAAAATAATTTATTTTATATTGCTTATTACAACTAAATGGTAAGTGAATTTATCAAAAAACTAGTTTCTTTAAAAATTATGAAACTGTTACATCTCACTATGGGATTATTAAAATCATTGTCTGAGGATTTACTAATCTGTTTGTTGCCAAATGAACCTCTTGTGTATTTGTTTTTGCTTATTGAGGCTTGCTGGCTTCTATGCTACTTTCCCATCTAATCTGTGGTGCTCCAACTGGGCTGTCAGTACTGTGGAATATGCAGCCATGTGTACTCCAGAAGATGGAGGATCTGTAGAACTGTGATTTATAGCCCACCTGCTCCTGAGGAGGCTCCAACATTTTCAGTCTGTAGTCCAGTGTACCTGAGAGTTTCATCAGCATGGCCTGCATCTCTCCCATGATGAGTTGGGAACCTGTGAATTTGGGCTGATTATGGTGGCAGCTATGAGAATATGGGTGTTGCTACTGATGGTTCTGGCAGTACAGAAAAAGGTATAGGAGGGAAGCTCCCAATCCTGCTCTGAGAAGGCCCCAGAATTTTCAACATGAAGACTCAGGTATCTGTAAGTTTCTTTTGCTTAACATTTCTTCCAAGATTGGTCTTGAATCAATGAAGCTGTTAACCCTAACTTTTTTTTACGGGAGTTTTAATTGTAATCCAACCCCAGAAGAAAGGGTCTGAAGCAGGATCTCTGTGGAAAAATAATAAGTCGTGACACTCATATGATAGCAAGCATGGAAATGGGATGACTTCAACTTAGTGCTCACCAGCCTGCCAAAATGCCTTTCTTTATTCCAGCTCAATTCACAACAGGGGTGAGATGGGGGACAGGGGTGTGGGGGAGGTAGAGAGTGACAAAGTACCTATCCCCAACTAATCCAGTCTAGATAGACTTTTACAAGGGCCCATGTAAAAAGGGTGGATGAGAGAGGGATGATGCTGTGGGCTAGGAAGTACTTTGTTTTGGGTAAATGCAGGATGTAATCCAATGAGGTGGGGGAGAGTCAGGGGGGTGGGGATTTAACCCTGCTTTTGATTTTGGTTACTGTCTCTTCCAATACCAGCAATACACAAGGTCCCAAATTTCATTCTGAAACGAACATGTTGCTTTTTCCTTTTTCTTGCTTAGGAGAAGTTCCTGAGAAGGGAAGGACATCTATTTGCAATTTGTCCTCAAACAATATTTAAAACTAAAGTCCAATTAGAGTAGTAAAGACAGATTTTAATCAGCTATACATTAATTGCAATAAGGAAGAGGAACAAGCATTTTTGTTTTGTTTTGTTTGTTTTTTGGGCCACACCCGGCGGTGCTCAGGGGTTACTCCTGGCTGTCTGCTCAGAAATAGCTCCTGGCAGGCACGGGGGACCATATGGGACACCGGGATTCGAACCAACCACCTTTGGTCCTGGATCGGCTGCTTGCAAGGCAAACGCGGCTGTGCTATCTCTCCGGGCCCCAGGGACAAGCTCTTTTGAAGGGTCTGAACTCAGAATTGGTTAGCACTTTGGGGTAAGAGATTTTGAGTCACTCTAACTCTGTGACCAAACCAGTAGCATACAAGTAAGAGCCTTTTGCCCCGATATTTGACTGGTACTTTAAAAGAAGAATGATGGAATAGAGAGGAAGGTATGTTCAGTAGAGTCAGGGAAGAGATCACTTGCAAAAGAGTGATCAGGATAATGTTGATTAAGCCAGATGTGTTTGTTCACTGGCAATTAGTAAAATATACAACTTTCTCTTTCCACAGAGACTGGGAGAAAGGCCTGTCTTTTCTGAAGATCAATTTTTTTTTTTTTTGCTCTTTGGGCCACACCCGTTGACCACAGGGGGTTACTCCTGGCTATGCGCTCAGAAATCGCTCCTTGCTTGGGGGACCATATGGGACTCTAGCGGATCCAACTGCGGTCAGTCCTAGGTTAGGGTGTGCAAGGCAAACACCCTACTTCTTGCGCCACCGCTCTAGCCCCAGAAGATCAAAAAAAAATTTTTTTTTTTGGTTTTTGGTTTTTGGGTCACACCCGGCAGCACTCAGGGGTTACTTCTGGCTCTACACTCAGAAATCTCTCCTGGCAGGCTCGGGGGACCATATGGGATTCTGGGATTCAAACAACCGTCCTTCTGCATGCAAGGCAAACTCCCGACCTCCATGCTATCTCTCCTGCCCCAGATCAATTTTTAAATGGCTTCCAGGTCCTGGAGAAAGATGGCCCTAAATGACAGGAAGTGCTTAGATGTCACCCAGGGTTTAAGGAAGTACGTGCCACTTTAAGCCCTTTTTTAGTAAATGCTTAAGTATTCAGTCAGAGACTTAGTTATAGGTGTTAACTAAAACCATCAGTAACTTCTGTTTGTTGAGCTAGGCAGTCAAGAACTTCAAGAAAATGGGGATCTTCCTAGGGATTCAGGCCTCAAGCTTTTAGAAATCGTGTTAGTAGCAGCGTTTGCTTTGCAAGCAGTCGATCCAGGACCAGAGGTGGTTGGTTCAAATCCCAGTGTCCCATATGGTCCCCCGAGCCTGCCAGGAGCTATTTCTGAGCAGACAGCCAGGAGTAACCCCTGAGCACCGCCGGGTGTGGCCTAAAAACCAAAAAAAAAAATAAAATAATGTTAGTGTTTAAGTCTTTTAAAGTGGGTCTAGATGGGGGACCGGAGAGATAGCAAGATAGCATGGAGGTAAGGTGTTTGCCTTGCATGCAGAAGGACATCGGTTCGAATCTCAGCATCCCATATGGTCCCCTGAGCCTGCCAGGAGCAATTTCTGAACGTAAAGCCAGGAGGAACCCCTGAGTGCTACCAGGTGTGACCCAAAAATCAAAAAAAAAAAAAAAAAAAAGTAGATCTAGATGGGTAAATGAAATCATGTATTTAGATTCTGGTTGAGTCTCTGTTGGCAAGAAGGCTCAGAGGAAACTCTGGTTAGGGTTTGTTAGAGGAAATGTTATTTACTGAATAGTTTCAAAACATTTTTTAATTAAAAAATACTTAAATATTGGGGCCAGAGCGGTGGCGCAAGAGGTAGGGCATCTGTCTTGTACACACTAACCTAGGACAGACGGTGGTTCGATTCACAGCATCCCATATGATCGTCCAAGCCAGGAGAGATTTCTGATCGTATAACCAGGAGTAACCCCTGATTGTCAACCGGTGTGGCCCGAGAACCAAGGGGAAAAAATACTTAAATATTTATCTGCCAAACCTTATTCTTCATCTATAAAATGAGGAAATCTAAATCTCATGTAGCTCTTAGGAATGCTAGTGTGCTGTTGTCCAGGTGAAATATAATGCAAGTTTATATGTCATTACCAATGTCCTATAGACACATTTTTAAAAATGTGTCTTTTGGGGTCATAACTGGTGATGCTCAGGGGTTACACCTATGTGCTTCAAGATTCACTGAAAAATGCTTAAGGGACCATATTAGATGTCTACGGTTGAACCCGGGTTAGTCACGCGAAAGACAAGCACCCAATCCACTGTACAATCACTCAGGCTCCGTAGCCACATTCTTTAAAAAGTCTTTAAACAGTAAACATTAACGTCAATACTTTCTTTTATAAGTGAAAAGCTGTGCAGATAGCCCAAAGGTTAGGTTAGGGGCCTATTCCACCCCCTCCTTCAGGGGTAGGTCTGGTGACCCCCTGCTAGCACCACTTGGTTTGGGTCAGTTCAACATCAATGATGTGGCCCCCACTTCCTAAGCACTACTTATGAGCACTCCCCCAAAATAAAAAAAATTTTTTTATTTAGTGGTTTTCTTGGTCACAATTTTCTTTGCTGTCCAGCATGCTCTGCATGACCTATAATCTTATTATTATTTTTTTTTTTTTAGTTTTTGGGTCACACCTGGCAGCACTCAGGGGTTACTCTTGGCTCTATGCTCAGAAATCACTCCTGGCATGGTCGGAGTATCATATGGGATGCCAGGATTTGAACCACCGACCTTCTGCATGCAAGGCAAACGCTTTACCTCCATGCTATCTCTCTGGCCCCGACCTGTAATCTTTGTTTCATCCAGCACTCTTATTGTAATATGTACTAGTCTGTGAACAATGTCAAATAAAAAAGAACGAACAGATAGTACGGTGGAGCTGAACTAGTGTGCTCTGTACTAGTTGTAAAAATAAAAATAAGCGAGCCATCTTTTGCTCATTTAAAATGTTTTGAATTTTGTATGCAGAAAACGTTTTGTTACATTGCATATTTGAATGTATTTAATAAATGCAGCATGCAGATTAAGTGCGGCATAGACTGAGCATTTAGTTTTTGGGCCACACCAGGCGGCGCTTGGGGGTTTCTCCTGGCTGTCTGCTCAGAAATAGCTCTGGCAGGCACAGGGGACCATATGGGACACCAGGATTCGAACCAACCACCTTAGGTTCTGGGTCGGCTGCTTGCAAGGCAAACACTGCTGTGCTATCTCTCCGGCCCCAGACTGAGCATTTAAATTAAAATGTCCATTTCATAAATACATTTTCAAGAGAAAACATCATTTTGTGGTATACTAACACATTAAGTGTATGTCAGAAATTGATGTATAAATATATATTTTAACACATTTCCAGAAATGAAACTGTGCAGTTTTGTTGAAAAAAAAAATAGAAACAGCATTTTCACACGTTAAAGAACATGTTATAACTTCCAAACAAAATTTCAATATGAACCCAACAGCCAACGAAGGATTTTGCTATCTTAAATTCCAAGAGATTTTTTTTTCTTTCCTGTTAAGTTCCCGACCCGCTGTGGGTAAAGTTTTGGAGGCATCACAATTTGGTGTGGGGGTGACAGAGAGATTGCTCACACTCATCAGCCTGGCGGTGGCCTACGAGGGACCCGCACAAGGCCCCAACGAGAGCACCAACCTCGCCAGGCGCTGCAGTAGAGCGGCGTCACCACGCAGGTGCCAAGTGGGCGGGTTTGAGCGCGGCGGGGGCGGAGCTTCGAGGGAAACGCGTTTTGGGCCTCGCCGGCGCCCGTAGGGGAAGTGGGCGTGGCCTGGCGGCGCCACGTCCCTTGCAGCGGCCCCGGAGCCCTCGGTCGGCCTTGGGGGCCCTTCGCTTCGCGGCGGCCGCGGCCATGGCCTTCACCTTGTACTCGCTCCTGCAGGCGGCCCTGCTGTGCGTCAACGCCATCGCCGTGCTGCACGAGGAGCGCTTCCTGAAGAACAGTGAGTGGGGCGCCCGGGCCGGGCTGGGCTGGGGGGACGCGGCCCTGAGCCGGGCAGTGGGCCTGTTGCTCGCGCCCGGAGCTTTTCGGGGTGCCAAGGGGGCGTGGCTCGGAGGGAGCCCCGGAGAGTGGGCTGATGTGGGTGTAGGGCGGGTGGGTCTGAGAACTGTCAAATGGGCACCACGACCTCCATCTCCTGTCGGTGCACGAAAGTGTCATTGAGCATGGCTTTTGGGGTGCGTCTGGATCGCCCCGAATCGTGCAAGGTTGCCAGAGTCCGGAGGAGGCAGACACAATGACAGGTTCCTGCTTTCCAGACCCTCGCCCTGCAGCCCTGATGGGGGTGTGAAGGGGGTGTGGCTCTTAGGGGAGCTCCCAGAATGGACTGATGTGGGGTGGGCGGGTCAGAGAACTGGCAGGGGGGCCTCAGGACCTCAATCTCCTGTCGGTGCACGAAAGTGTCATTGAGCATGGCTTTTGGGGTGCATCTGGATCGCCCCGAATCATGCAAGGTTGCCAGAGTCCGGATCGTGCAAGGTTGCCAGAATTCGGAGGAGGCAGACACAACAAGTTCCTGCTTTCCAGACCCTCGCCCTGCAGCCCTGATGGGGTGCGCTCTTAGGGGAGCTCCAGAATGGACTGATGTGGAGTGGGCGGGTCAGAGAACTGGCAGGTGGGCATCAGGACCTCAACCTCCTGTCGGTGCACGACAATATCATTAAATACAGCTTCTGGGGTGCGTCTGGGTCGTCTGAATAGTGCAAGATTGCCAGAGTCCGTCTTCTGGGGGTGCTTCTGGATCATCCAAGGTTGCCAGAGTCCGGAGGAGGCAAAACACAAGGACAAGTTCGTGCTTTCCAGACCCTCGCCCTGCAGCCCTCATGCGAGAGACCCCCGGGCCAAGCGCTATCTTCCCCCCACCCCACCCCCAGAGGTAGAAGACTGCTCAGCCGTGTGCATCGGTGGACACAGCCTTCAGACGGGTTCGGAGCCTGAATGGGAGGGAGAGAGCTTTTCGGGGTCAAAGGGGGCCGTGGCTCGTCGGGGAGCTCCGGAGAGTGGGCTGATGTGGATGTGGTGTGGGTGGGTCAGAGAACCGGCAGATGTGCATCACAACCTCAATCTTCTGTCGGTGCACGAAAATATTATTGACCACAGCTTCTGGAGTGCATCTGGATCGTCTGAATAGTGCAAGATTGCCAGAGTCCATCTTCTGGGGTACTTCCAGATCATCCAAGGTTGCCAGAGTCTGGAGGAGGCAAAACACAAGGACAAGTTCGTGCTTTCCAGACCCTCGCCCTGCAGCCCTCATGCAAGAGACCCCCAGGCCAAGCGCTATCTGTCCTCCCCCCCAGAGGTAGAAGACTGCCCGGCCGTGTCTACGTCGGTAGACACAGCCCTCAGACGTGTCTGCGTGAAGCTACGAGACTCATCTCCATTCATCTCCATGAGCAAGCGCCTTTGCTTTGCTTTCTTGCCTCCTGAAGGGAGTTATGAACGTAAGCTTAGGTGTCAGGCTCTTGCAAGCCAAGTTTAGTTAGTTCCCTTACAGCACCACCCTCCCAGAAGCAGGTCATCCACCTGAGACAGTGGACAGCAAATACCGAGACTGCAGAATATAGGGAAATAAGTGCTAACTGGTAAATCTCTGCAAGCTTTTTTTGAAAGGTAGAGCTGCTAACCTGAAATCCTCCAAAGGAGTCAAATATACGAATGAAGTCATGGTCAAGGGTTAGAAGTTGGGGCCGGGAGAAGAGAAGACGGTGTATAAAAGTTGGCATGAAAACTGGGACAGATTAAAGTAAGGTGTTATTCCAGAGCAGTGACCACGCCAGATTTGTGTTATATTTACAAGGTCCCGCGGGGAACAGGTTGGGAGGATAGACTGAGAAGCCCCCTTCCTCACTGGGCAAGTACAAGTGATGGGTATGGTATCGGCAGAGTGGCACAGTAACAGTAAGCAGTGGGACAACTAACATTTAGCACCGTAGGTCATGGTTCTTAGTTACAACTTTTCAGCTGTTCACCGGTCCACCTCTCTCTTTTTGTCCTGTGAGATTGGTTCCGTTTTCAGCCCCACTTTACAGATGAGAATCGGACGCCCAAGACAGGGGCGAACTTCTCAAAAACCATACAGCTGGAAAGCTGCGGAGTGAGGACTCAGATCTAGACAGCCTAGCTTCTTCCCAGTCTACAATACAGAAAAGCAGGAAAGACCATGCTGTGGATGGAATGCTTTGTTCCCCCTACCCCCAGAATGATATATAAAAGTGCAAACTCTGGAGACCTGTGAATGTTACTTTTCTTAGACATGAGCTCTTTACCGGTATAATAAAGTTAGGATGAGATCACACTAGATCTGGACAGGCGCAGGATGCATTGAGAAGTGCGTTCGAGCAGGGAGAGATACCTGTACAACGAGGGAACAAGACTGATGTTGCAGGGATAGAGCTTGAGGGTTATGGAAAGTGGCATGAATACTTCTCAGCACCCACAGAAAGAACCAACAGGACTAACACCCTGATTTTGGACCTCCAGCCCTGTGAGAATATGAATTTGTAGTAAAGTTTGTGGCATTTTGTTCATTTAAGATGGCTCTAGAAAACTTATACATCAGAAAATATTTTGAAGTGCAATAGGTAGAATTTAGTGTTCAGACTTTGGAAATGAGGGCAAAAAGGGACTGGGGAATCCTGTGGTTTATCTCTTGATGTTCTGTCATAAACAATGGTAAGAAGGCTAGTTCCTTTATTGAGTCTTTGTCCTGGAGGAAGATGGGTAGGGGTGGAGTGACACACGTGATGAAATAAGTTCTGGGCATACTGAGTGTGAGATTGTATCTCTGAGTGTTTTAGTCTAGATATGGAATACTCAGATGGACTTAGGTCCACAGAACTGGAAGCAAGAGCCTGAATGAAGATGGAACTTTTAATCTGTCTAGAGATGATCATGAGGTTATATGAAGAGATCGAATTGCTCAGGGGGGATGGAACAGCTGGGAAGAGAATTGCCGACCAATTTTGTGTTAGGATCTTCCAGTATTCAGTGTATAGGTTGAGTAGGATAAGCTGACAAGAGATATCGTTGAGTGAGCTGAGTAAAGAAAACATTTGAAGAGCAGATTTTCATCCCTTTCTGATTGTTTGAGATAAGAATGTTCTAGACTCTCGTGTAAGCTCTCATCCTTGATTTGCCTCCTTTTCATTTTTCCTCCCCTGCCATAAGGGAAGAAGGGAAAGAGAAAGTCAACACACACACACACACACACACACACACACACACACACACACACACACACACACACACCTGAATTTGTAGGGCCACAGTTCCATTCGATTAGGACTCAACCCTTCCGACTCATTTAATTTTATTACCTTTTAAAGTCCAGATAGAGTTTCATTGGGAGTTAGAGCCTCAGATTTATGTTGGGATGAGGGACACAAGCCATTTCTTGACTCAGGGTTTAAAAGACTAGTTCAAACCAATATAATTTTAGAATGTAGAACAGTGGAAGCTATGACAAGACTAAAAATTAGAGCATTCCTAATAAGGTAAACTTGTTCTATAATGCCTGGCAAAAAAAGATTTGTAGAGAAATAAGTAATGCATTCCACAGACCTTTCTGATAAGCAGAGTATGAGCATAACAGTTTCTGAAAATTGAGTTGGATTGGGTGACCCCTGGCATCCCATGTGGTCTGCATACAGAACTAGGAATAAACACTGAGCACAGCTTGATATAGCTTAAAAGCAAACAAAAAAGAAATACATTAAGGAAATCACATAAGCATGAAAGCTTCTCTTTAAATATTCCTGGGATATATTTGTTCTATTCCAGTTGGGAATCAAATATTCTTATATTTTTTTATTTTATATATTATTTTCTCTTAGTATTTTATTAAACCAAGAGAAATTTAAGCATATTAGATTATTTCTTCATATTTTGTCCAAGATAATTTTTAAACATATTAACAGAGTTGTTTATGCAGTTTATTACATAATTTCATATTATAAAAGTATTTGAGGTGCAAAATTGTGATCTTGATAAAATGAAATATATATATTCTCTCACAGATAAGGTAACTTCAGAGGCTGAGAATTTGCCCAGGGCTAGCCACCCCTTCAAAAAGCGTCTAGGTTTGATGTTGAAGTAAAGAACTTAGCTTGCATGTGACACTTTTATGGTCCTCTGATTGGTGTTTGGTCCTCCAGTACTGCCAGTGGTCACTCCTGCACCCAGGATACTCCTGATATCGTAATATGTGGTCCGAAAATCCACTATCCCTAATTACATCTGGAACTAGGAAATTACTGGAGTATGCAGGAGTTCCAGGCTCAGGTCCCCCAAAACCACATGATCCCCCCAAGCATGAATGGTTTCCCCAAAAGTTACAAGTGAAAGCTCAGAAGCCAGGGATTTTTTTTTTTTTGGTAGTTTTTGGGTCACACCCGGCAGTGCTCAGGGGTTACTCCTGGCTTCATGCTCAGAAATTGCTCCTGGCAGGCACGGGGGACCATATGGGACGCTGGGATTCGAACCGATGACCTCCTGCATGAAAGGCAAATGCCTTACCTCCATGCTATCTCTCCAGCCCCGGATTTTTTGTTTTTTAACAAATAGTTTTTCCTCAAACTGCTACTTAGGGAGCCCTGGTTGTTTTCCTACAAAACCAAAGAGCTTCAAACTGCTTTGCTTTTTGAAGGAGAAAATATATAATCTTGTGGCTTTCTTGCTGCTTCCATAGCTAGCAGGATTGGCATGGAACAACTGGCCAAAGCTGCCCATAACAGCAGTCATCGTTTCTGGAATGGATTTAATGGGAAAAGTAACTAATCACATTCTTCTCATGCCCAGACTTTCTGGGGAGATGTGTGGTTGTGAGCCACACCCAGTGATGCTCAGAGATTACTCCTGGTTCTGCGTTCAAGAATCACTACAGGCAGTGCTCAAGGGACCACATTGCATGCCAGAGACCAAATCTGGGTCAGCTGTATGCTAGGCAAGTACCTTACTAGCTGACTATAACTCTGGCCCCTGATGCCCAGGTTTTAAAGTCACACACAAGGAATATTAATATGTGGTGTCTTTCAATCCATTCTCCCTCAGTGTCTCCCTCAATGAGGCATGCCTCTGCCTCAGTTTCTGTTGCCAGTTAAGCTCCTGTCTTCTGGTGGGGAAAGAAAGACAAGGACAGTCTCCCCATCAGGTTGCTCTGGGAAGAGCTCCAAGACAGGTCCAGAAGCCAAGCTGTACTCACTGCTCTTACACACCCTTTTTTTAGCTACCTTCCCTACCCGCTCCCCATCCCTGTCGCCCACATTGGCATTTTGAGGTTCTTTTATTTTTCCAGTGGTTACAGCACTGGTTTTTATCTACTTACCTTTGGTTTTTATCTGCTTCCTGCAGAGTTTACTTTTCAGTTTTCTCTGCCAAGTAGCTCATCATTTTTTCTTTATTTTCCGACTTTTGGTTGACATCTCCATAACATCTTTTTATTGTCCTTTCCAGTGGGACTTCAGGAGAAAACTGAAAGAGCTTAGGGCATGCTGCCCCCAAATGATAACATATAGTATATCTTACTTAAGTAAGATCATATTATCCTATTTTGCCTGAAAACAGGTCTAAGGTTCCTTTTCTAAAAAGACAAGGAGGATTGGAGTTATCCTTATCTCCAGAGATAAGAAATTGGGGCTTAGAGGCTATACTTTATTTCTGACTCACTATTTCCAACCCATGGCTCACATCACTTTATATTGGCAGTTCTTAAAAAATTTGTCTAAAAGATCTAATAGCTTCCTGCTCCAGTCACTTCACTGGATCTCCGTTTTAATGTGAAAGTTCTCTGTGAAATTTCATTAAAATGTGATTTAGTAATACTATGCTTTTTTTTTTTTTTTTTAGTTTAATTTTCAGAACCAAACAAGGGCACCAAGAGGCTCAAGGGAAACCTTTTCCTCCTGTGCATCATCTCCTTTAGCTGGAAGTGGGCTGTCTTTTTATTGTATAGAGCTTTCATGTAGTCTTATAGGAAGGAATACGAGTTGAGAAATTATCTGTGTAATTCAGCTGCACCCACAGGAATTTTCTGATAGTAGTTACTTGGTTGAGGAAATGACATGATTAAGCCTAGAACATAGTAAAGAGCTTTGATCAGGTTCAAAGCCCCAGCATCACATTGTCTCCTGAATATTGCTGGGTACAGACCTTGAACACCATGACTACTGCTGAATATGATCCCAAAAGCCTGGACAACCCTAAGCCCACAAGGCTCCAACAATACCTCATCCTTTCACCCTTACATTGAACCAATGGCCTGATTGGCTGAGAAACTGGAAGGAAACATACACACACCTCCAGGTCTCCTGAACACCAATTGGGGGCTGCCTCCCTACCAACACACACACACACACACACACACACACACACACACTCACACACCAGGTCTCCTGAACACCAGGTCTCCTGAACACCAATTGGGGGCCGCCTCCCTACCAACACACACACACACACACCAGATCTCCTGAACACCAATTGGGGCTGCCTCCCTACGAACACACACACACACACACACACACACACACACACACACACACACACACACACACTTCCAGGGCCGCCTCCCTACCAAAATATAAAAATTCTTTAAAATGTGACTTGATTGATAGAGTGTGGTCATTCTGTGTTTCCTCTATGGCTTTAGGGACCATCTGAAATTCAACAGTCAAGGCTGGCGCTATCTCTTTAAATTTAAGTTACTAAAAGAGGAATGCCTTTTTCTGCAGAATGGAGATTGGTATCAAGTGGTCAAAGCAAGTTGGAGGGTACCAGAATTAAATCTGTCACCACTGGTTGTTTTCAGGGTAGTTAGATATGTCCATTTACTATCGGGACTTCTCTCCATACCACCAAAACTAGGATTGAATGAAGAAGTAGAGTTATTTAGAATGCCCAGCTATGATCTTAGAATTTGTTTATCCTGTCAGAGTGGACTCCTGAGCATCAATGGGGTGATCTCACAACCCCACAGCTCCAGATCCTCAGTCCCTGTCAATGTACCATTGGCAGGGGCCCTGGGCCTCTGGTGCACCACTTAGGAGGACCATCCTCAAAAACAGTAAAGTGGAAGTGAAAATACCTTTGTTGATGCTCTCCAGAGTGACACATTAAACTCTACAGTATTTAACTTTTTATTATTTTAAGTCTTAAAATTTGATGTTTTATGTCTTTTAATAGACTTAAGCTAATCTTTTTAGAAGATGATCAATAAAGGAAAGACATATGTGTAATAAATTTTAACACAACTAATCATTTTTGTATTGTACAGTTGGCTGGGGAACAGACCAGGGAATTGGTGGATTTGGAGAGGAGCCAGGAATTAAATCTCAGCTAATGAACCTTATTCGATCTGTAAGAACTGTGATGAGAGGTAAGAAGAAGCACTGTGTGCCCTCTTTAAGTTCTATTCTGTGGTTTGGTTTAAGTAGTAAAACTGAGTATGGATTTTTTTCCATTTTCTCCTGCCTAGAGGTGTTCTCTCTCTCTCTCTCTCTCTCTCTCTCTCTCTCTCTCTCTCTCTCTCTCTCTCTCTCTCTCTCTCTCTCATTACCCTCTCTCTTCTCTCTTCTCTCTCCCCTCTTTCTCTCCCTCTCTCTTCTCCCTCTCTCCTCTCTTTCTCCTCTCTCTCTTCTCCCTCTCTCCTTTTCTCTCTCTCCGCTCTCCTCTCTCTCCCCCCTCTCTTTTTCTTCTTATTCCCCCCTCTCCCCTCCCTGGGGAGGGCTAAAAAAACTTGAGTATGAATCCCAGCACATTCCATTTTTGTAGTGGGGAGTGGCCTTTAATTTGGCCTTACTAAAAAAAGTCATTGGTTGGTTTCTTTCTCATTTTGCCTCTTGTGCCTGAGCCAGTTGATGCAAGGAAATGCCCAGTGATGTGATCTGTGTGATGCCACTTCTCAGAGCTGGAAAACCACGATGTTCCTGGCTTTTGGAAACTTGATGTTAAGCAATAAAGTTGTCTAGAGCACTGGTTAACGGCTTTTTTTTTTCCAGCCTGAGAGTGTGGCAATTGAAAATCACTGATCTAGCACCTTCCTTTTAAAACTGACCTATTTTAGATATATTGAAAGGGGACAGAGTGATAGTACAAGGAAGGCACAGGCCTTGCACAAGCCAACCTGGGTTCAATTCCTAACATCTTTTAGGTTCCCCTGAGCCTAGCCGGGGGGGCGGGGTCCCTGAATGCAGACCCAGATATAAGCCCAAAGCACTGTAGGATGTGGTCCACAAAGCAAAAACAAAAAACCCCCCAACTATTTATGTAACTGGGACAGTAGTACAGAAGCTAGGGAAGTTGCTTTGCACGTAGCTAACTTGGCTTCCATCCCTGTACCCCTGAGCCAAGAATGATTCTGAGTTCAGAGCCAGAAATAAGTTCTGAGTGTGGTCAGAATTCAGTGTGGTCCCCAAACCAAAAATGAGTAATTCTTTTTAAATCTCTCTCTCTCTTTTTTTTGGTGTTTTTGGGGTCATACCCGGCAGTGCTCAGGGGTTACTCCTGGCTCTACGCTTAGAAATCACTCCTGGCAGGCTCATATGGAATGCCAGCATTCGAACCACCATCCTTTTGGATCTAAGGCAAATGCCTTACCGTTGTGCTATCTCTCCGGCCCCTTTAAATCTCTTTTTATCATTTTATTATTTGTAAATGATTATTTTGTGTACCTATTTTGTATACCTGGGAGAAAAGTGCAAGAAGTCCTGATCTAGAGTCTCAGAAAGTTTTCAGAAGAAAATTAAGGTCTCATTTCTGCCATTCTCTTGGAAAGTACTTTACAGCAAATCACTTAAAAGCTGTTAGTTTAAAAGCACTACAAGTAGATTTTTCTCTCTTCTGTGCCCATGCATTTGTGTGTGTCTCTCTATTAGCTGCTTTACTCATGTCTTAGGAAAGAATCAGATAGATCAATCTTGATGTGGTGATGAAGCTGTTTCACCACTTTCAAATCTGTTTTGTCTGCTATTTCTCATGTATCTATATCTCAGTATCATTGACTGCCTATGGCTGTGCGCTGGCCTGAGGTCCCTAAAGCCTCCCTTAAGGAGTTTGCGCACTAATCTGGGATCTCAGTGGGGATACAATCTCACCCCATTACACAAGCCATCTTCCTGGTTTGGGTTTATGAACCCACACATGGTCAAATATTTCGTTCTCATTTGCAGGTAATTTTATGATGACTGTTTTGATTTTAGATAATTTTCATCCTCCTGGATGTTAGTAACAGTTTTTTCCTTTTTTCTTTGTAATAACTTTTCTTTTTCCTTTCTTTTCAGTGCCATTGATAATAGTAAACTCCGTTGTGATTGTATTACTTTTGTTATTCGGGTGAAGATAAATGGGGGAGATGGAGACTCAGAGGAAGAGATGCCAACAGAAGTTATTGTTTTGGTCATTGGAATTTGCATACTGTAGCTGGACGACCTTGCAATTGACAGAAATGTAAAGCTGACAATAAAACCAGAGTTTGTATTTATCCAATTTTTAAAAAAAAGTTGCACTTCAGTTTCATTGCAAAATGATCAGATCATCAGACACCATATCTGTCTAGGAATGGAATACATTTGATTGCTGACTGATAATAAAGTTAATGTTTTGGTAAAAATTGTTGAAAGGGTACAATGACTGTCACTTCTGTGTTTTCAGAGATTTTTCTCTAACTTCTCAGGGATGAATTTTTTTTTTAATTTGAACTTCCTTGTGTGGCTTAGCTATGATGCAAGAGTGATTATCCTGAAAAAGAATTTTAATAACTTTTAATTTCACATATAAAATGATAAATCTGTAATTTGAATAATTTTATTTTGAACTCTTTGATTAAGTATTTTCTCTATATTGGCTATGAAAAATTCAACTTTATAGTAACTATTGAGAATACTCCCTGATTTAGGGAGATTTCTAATTTTGTAAGTCAGATAGGTGATAATTGTGTTTTTTGTTTTGAGTTCTTCCTGTGCATTTGTTAACTTATGAATTAGCCTGAAGGATGAGACCAGACCAGTATCTCTATTGTCATTGGAAAAAAAAATCTGTATATAGAAGTCTGTGCCCCTTCTACAATGATAACTTATTTTTTTAAATCAGTATAAATGCTAGTTTTCAAGAGCAATCTTAAACAATCACAGTGAAACTACTAAATAAGAAAACCATATTGTAAGTAAAAAATAAAGTAAAGCATTTACTTCTCCCCAAAATTATGTTTTCATTTCTTGGAGTGTACTTTAAGGGGTGTGAGTCTTGATTTTTTTTTTAATCCTGTCAATAGAATACTCTTGCTCGCCACATTGTTTTGATTTTGTTTATAAGTCTTAGAGCATCCCATTATCTATGCTCCTCTCAGAATACTCTTATGCAAAACAATTAAAACTATATAAATGGTTTTCTGAAAATATCAGATATAATATTTCTAAAAGGATATAGAATGGCATCTTTGTTTATAAGAGAAAATTTGTAAATAAAATTAAGTAAGTAAAGCACTTGGTTTTGTACCTCAGTGTTGTCTTAATATGAATTAAAGAGTCCTAGAGTTGGTGTGGAAATGATGAGGCCTTACTGGACTCAACCTGGCTCCCACAGCCCCTATGGTCTGGCGGGTTTGAGGGTTGCAGGGTGAGGGCGGAGAGATTCACAGAGCAGTCAGATGAAGTTCTAGGAGTCAGCCAGCTTTATTTCACAGTCCCTATCGCCATGCACATCTTCTCACATGGCCTCTTATACCAAGCCTTTTCCCAGCAGCTACTTCTCTACTCCTACTAGGCTCTCTCGGCCTCTGTCTCCCTTTCATCTGCCCTTAGTAGGCTTCCTAACTGGCTTCCAGGCTGACTAACTCCCTTTGGTGATGTTCTGCTGCTGCTTCTTTAATGCTGAATCTGATGCTGTATTTCCAAAGATGATGGCTCTCTCCTGCTTCTCTCTCTTACTCTCCTTCTTATCCCCTCTCTCTTACCCTGCAGACTCCTCTACCCACCCATTGCAGATGTAGGCAGTTCTAATCATTCAGGTCAGATAGATGAATTGGGGGAGAGGATACCCACACCTCAGTATGTTCCTGGCAGTATTAACTGAATCTACTTCATATTATATGTAAATTTCCTATGTGAATTCTTCATAGTAGTACAGTTCATCTGTGCTACCCCTACTCTCCCAAGAATGAGCTGAATTGTTGACATAACTTAAGAAGACTTTGGAGCAACTTCTCTTTTATGACTTACAACTTTGGAGCAGGTATTGGACCTGCTAACCATATCCTATCAGCAGTGGTATTGTCTGAGTTGCAGGCCTGCAGCCAAACCAAAGAAACATAATAGTAATTCTTACTGTTGATTCGTGTGAATAACTAATATATATGGCTCTTAAAGGCAATGTTCTTTTGGCCTTTCAAAGAGCTGATGGATGAGTCTCAAGTTTAAATTATTTAACAGATTCAAAAAGCAGTTACGTGAGGGCACGGCCACATCTCCACCTGCTGTGAGCCAAACAAATTTTAAAAGAAGATACTGGCTTTCTGCCATTTCCATGAAACAATTGTAAGCCTGCCTTTATGTAATTCGGTGTCAGGATATTGCTCAAGTTCACACTTCACTGAAGATCCTTCATAGTTGGGCAGCAGTAAGGTATTTCCGAGCAGCATTTGAGAATAAAGTAAAAACATTTCACCCTGGGAACAGAGAGATAATATAGAGGCTAAGGCACTTACCTTGCAGACAGACAACCTGCATCCATCTTGGGCTCTACATATGGCCACCTGAGCATCACTGAGTGCCATCTCAAGCCAAACAAAGTTTCACTTCTTGGGAACCAGACAAATAGCTTGCCCTGCACATACCTGAACCTGGTTCACTCCCTGGCATTGCATATAGTCTCCCACATACTGCCAAAAATGATCCCTGACTACAGCTGAGTGTGACCTGAAAACAATTCCCCACCTTCAAATCTCACCTCTGAAGGCCACATAATGTGGGGGTCAGAGCTATAGTACATGGGAAGGATGCTTGCCTTGCATGTAGTTGACCTGAGTTCAATCTCTGGCATCCCATATGGTCCCCAAAACCTGCCAGAAGTGATTCCTGATTACAGAGCCATGAATAAGCCCTCAGAACTGGTAGGTGAGGCCCCAAAACTGAAAAATAAAAGTATGTACTTGGAGGGGGGTGTCACATTATACCTTCTTGCTTAAAAATCTTTAGTGGCATTTTTACGTGGTAAGAAAGACTTAGATCCTAGTCCTAATGGGGGAAGTTAGTCAAATTTCTTTCCCTTCAGAAAACTTAAGTCATTCATGAAGTGGACCTACCTATGCCTTGTGGGGAGAGGGGACGATGCCATTTGCAGTTCATGGTGTCTGCTTAGGGGACCACATCGGATACTGGGAATCAGCCCACTCTGACAAATGTAAGGTGAGCAATTTGCCCATAGTACCATCTCTCCAGCCTCACCTTCAGAAAATGTAGACTTAAAATACCCATGAAAAAGACAAAACCAACCTCTGACCCAATGGGGAGAAGTAGCTGTTCCTGAGAAGAGGAGACAGGCTCTCTGCGGTACTAGTAGAGGGGATCTTATATTCTGTTCTGAGAACATGAGTCCAGTCTAGGGATTTGTGGACCACTGTAAACTCAAAATAATAATAAACTGTAAACTCAAAAGGCAATAAATATTTGTTACAGAAACCAAACTAAGAACCTAGGGTCAGAGTATGCAGATTGTGTTTCATCATATCTCTTCCAAAGTATGCACAGGACAAATGTCTATTATATACATATAAGGAAGACAAGACAAGCTTCCCAACACAAGTGAAGGGAAGGTCTTAAACAGATCCCAAGTGGCTGCTACCTGAGGCCCCTCTGCAAGGCCTGCAGTAGATCCCCATAAAAACAATGGTGCTGGGCCCGAAGAGATAGCACAGCGGCATTTGCCTTGCAAGCAGCCGATCCAGGACCAAAGGTGATTGGTTCGAATCCCAGTGTCCCATATGGTCCCCCGTGCCTGCCAGGAGCTATTTCTGAGCAGACAGCCAGGAATAACCCCTGAGCACCGCCGGGTGTGACCCAAAAACCAAAATAAATAAATAAATAAATAAATAAAATAAATGGTGCTGTAAATAAATTTGAACAGCCTAAGGATTGGGAATAACTGATGCTTGGAATCTCAAGTAGTTGCTGAGATAACAGTGCGTACCAAGCTAGTCAAGGAGCAAAGCAGCATATGACTTAAGAATCAGGGTGGTTCAATAAATATTATCAGGACTTCAGAGTTATTCCTCCGGAAGGGGCCAGAAAGAGGTGGCTGGCAGAAACTTTCTTTCAGAAAGTTAATACTAGACTCCAATTGGTGCTAAGGCCTGGGAAACAGGGTCTGCTCAAAAGTAGTGTTTTGGTTCTATTTCATCTGGGCCTTTAAAGGTGCTGATCTCAAGTACTGTGATGACCCCGTCTGTGATGACCAAGGAACAAGACTTTCTTTTTTTAATTTATTTAAAGAAAATGCATTACATAGCTGACATAACTGATAATAATACAGTTTTAGGAAGACCAAAAGCAACATGTTTTTTTTTAAAAAAAAAATAAAAAATTGAAAGAAAAACTAAAGAGATGGAAGAGAAAGGAAAGAATATTTTTGAAAATTATTGACACAATGAATTCATTGAAGCACCAACAGAAAGTTTAATAAGCTCTTTTTATTAAAAAAAAAAGGATGAGTGAAAAATATACAGTAATAATGGTGTGAGAGTGGCAATTGTTGCTGTTTGCATAGGCCTAGCAAAATATGTGTAAAATGGAAGAGAAAAAAAAAGCCTTGGCCTAAATACAAAGAGACCTCGTCCCTGAAATTTTCTGGCATAAGACTGACTCTGGGTTCCAGGTTGTCCTGGAACTAAACTTCAAGCTCCTCCAGTCAGCCCCAGCCCTGGCCGGATAAGGCGGATCCAGGACCGGAGGGGTGGGACTTCCGGCCTGTCCTCCAGTTTCCGGCGTCCGTTAGCAAGCTGCCCGTGCAGTCTAGACCCACTGCGGGGGTGCTGGAGACGGTGCGGCTGAGCTGCACTCGCTTTTCCTGCTAGCGAAAGCTTTTGATTAAGGACGGCGTGCGGAGCGCGGGTGAGAAGCCGCTCCTAGATGAGTCGCGGCACATCTATTTGGAGGCCGCTTTCCTTGGGGAAGATTCCGGGACGCCCTTGGCGGTGTCCCGAGGCCCGGCCTCTTCCGGGCCACAAACCAATCCGCGCAAGTTCCCTGCGAAGGACGGTCCCGCCTTGCTCGGGCACAGACCAATCCGCGTACTTCCCTGCGAGGATGGGCCCGCCCCTTCGGTTGGGCCCGCCCCCGGCGGCTGGCCACTTCTGCGCGTGCGCAAAGCGAGCGCCAGCCTCTGGCCCGCCCCCCCGGGTTCCCGGGGACCCCTGGGGACCTTGATGCCCCCAAGTCGTTCCTCCAGGGTGGGATCCTGGCCGGTCCTCTGCAGTCTGGCGTCTGTCAGGCCCTGGATTTGGGGAGAGGCAATCGGCAGTGACCACCTGCAAGCCCCTTTCAATAAAAGGTCCTCAATGAGCGTCCAGAAAAAGGGGGGGGTCTCATAGCTTAGATAATGGGGACCCTCTTTCTGGAGCACCCTGTGATAGTGGGAAGGGCGACAAAGCTCCCAATCGGTGATGACTGAGTGATTTGTGTAATGTGGGAGCATTGGGGTGGGTAGAGTGAAAGAAGAAAGTCTAGATAGGGAAGAAAGTGATGCTTCTCAGAGGATGGGAGTTCCTCCAAGGGCTGGTGTGCATGCATGCTTTGCACTTATTCTTTGCATGCTCGGGCCTTTGTCCCCCATCACACACAACCGTCTCCCCCTTGCTTCCTGCCCCCCCCCCAACCTCCCAGATCACCCACCCAAACAAAATAATGCTTCTCTGAAATTGAAGGACTTTAATAATTCACCTGGGGAAAGGGTTGTCTGGAGAGCAGGGATGGTAGAATTTGGGAGAGAAATGGTTGCAGACGAATGCCTTCTGATGGAAAAGAAAGTCCAGAGCCTCTGAAGGAGTGTATTGCAGGGAGCAGAATGCTGTGAACCTGTGTGCAGGAGTGGACAAATGAGTGGAAGGTTCTAGTCCCCAGTGTCAGGGTCACACTGTAGCCTCTGGTCAGTGTAGTGCCCTGGAAGTGCTGAATTCCAACAGTGAGCCCAGACTCCTATTGACAGTCCAAGGGGAACAAGAGAATTTTATTTCCCAAAGGGTTTAGAAAGCATATTCTGAACAACCCCAACAGATTCTTAACCCAGATCTTGTACATTCTTCTAGATATTCATGTAATTTTACATGATGCAACACAATCTAGTCCTACCTCAGCGTAGGAAAAAGTGTTTTGTTTTTGTTTTTTTTTTTTTTTTTGGTTTTTGGGCCACACCCGGCAGCGCTCAGGGGTTACTCCTGGCTGTCTGCTCAGAAATAGCTCCTGGCAGGCACGGGGGATCATTTGGGACACCGGGATTCGAACCAACCACCTTTGGTCCTGGATCGGCTGCTTGCAAGGCAAACGCCACTGTGCTATCTCTCCAGGCCCAGAAAAAAGTGTTTTTAGAAATCCTCAAGTGCTTTAGCTTTTTTTTTTTTTTTTGGTGGCTGTTGATGTATGTACCTTCTTGTCCTCTCCCACTCAACACAGCCTAGCTTTTGGGGTGCTGCTTAAAATACTTGAATTCCTCTCTGGAATCCACTTTACCACTGATAGAGGCAGGTAATGGTCTCTCCACTTTAGCAGTGAACTGATTCTGAGATGTTAGGGACATTTCCTGAATTCACCCAGTGAATGAATGGATATCCGAACCCAGGTCCTTAGTTCTTGAATTTCAGGGGACTGGACAGGGATGTATGAAACAGAGAGGACACTGAGGGAGTTCTTGGAATGAGCTAGATGAGAGGTGCTGGCTTCAGAACTGAGCATTGGTGTGATGGAGAGAAGTGAGTGAATCCAGACCTGTGAGGCAGGAGCTACTAACATGCCTTCATGTCTGCTCCAGGTATGATAGTTGGATTGGGTCCAGCCCGTACTACTACTCCGATGGTGTTTTTGATGGGATTCCATATCTGCCTATACTAGGGATTTGCTCTTGACTCTGTGCTCTAGAATCATTCCTAGAGGGGCTTAGGGAACCAGATTATATGTGGTGCCAGAGACTGATCTCAATCTTACCACATTCAAGGCAAGTACCTTAACTGCTAAACTATTTCTTTGCCTCCTACTATGGACATTTTTTTATTCTCTTCTAATGGGGACAGTATGTAGATACCTATCACAGATAGACTGGAAAGAATTTACTTGATCTCAGAGTGTGGTGGTAACAGCTGGGTAGAAAGTGATTTTTTTTTTCCTTACTAGCAGTATATAGAAGTGTTGTTGAAGAACTTTGAAACTTTCACTTCTTACATTTTTCCATTCCACTGGCTGATACAGCTGATCTTATTTCGTTTTAAATATACCTTTTCTTAATTGCTAATAAATTTTGAACATCTTCAATGGTCTTTTATACTGGGTTGGTTGTAGTCTTTTTAATAATCAGGTTCTTACTCCTGACTCTGCACTCAGGGATCACTCCTGGTGGGCTCAGGGAACCATGGGATGCTGGAGATCAATTCCGATCAGTTGTTTGCAAGACCTTACCCACTGTATTATTGCTCTGGTCCCAACTTCTCTTCTGTAGTAATTTTTTCTCTTCCTGAGGTTTTAATTTAAAAATCATTGAAATCTAAGTGTTAAACAAACATTTTTTACAAATCGAATTTTTGGATTAAAACATTTCTTCGTTTTTCCAAAAGAAAAACAACCTGACACCAAGCAGTACCTTTTTGGATATGAATGGCAATTTTTGAAGACTTACCACTTTTTAATTGTCCATTGTTTTCTAAACTGTATTTTTAATTTCATTTGCTCTCTCCCAGGAAATGAAGGATGGCAGCGCGCCGCGCACTCAAAGCTGTTTTGGTGGATCTCAATGGCACACTTCACATTGAAGACGCAGCTGTGCCAGGCGCTCAGGAAGCTCTTAAAAGGCAAGCTTCTCTCTGGGTTCAGCTGACAGATAGACTTGTGAGGGCCATTCGGCCAAGGCAGATCATTAGCTAAATGGATGGCCTGAAGATGGCATTGTACCAGCTCACCCTATAGGCAGGAACTGCCTTGGGCTTAGCTAGAAAATGTATGCATTGTAATATCCTTTGAACATTGTTCTTCAAACCTTTATTGGGTTTGGCCTTTGATCTGTGTGTATGTATGTGTGTGTGTAAACAGTAATGTAAATGTAAATTTGGATGATGAGAATTGAAGAGTATAAAATAAAATAAAAGTATAACCCAGAATAAATGGCTCTGGAAATTATCACAGTTGACTCTTGGAAGGGCAAAGTGAAACACACACACACACACACACACGTGCGCTCGCGAGCATGCATGCGCACACACACTGTTCTTCCTGCTCCCTCTTCACCTCAAAGCTAGCTAGCACTGAGTGCAGCTGCTCAGATAGAATTTAATTAAGGGACTTGAAATTTTAGAATTATTTCATCAACTGAATTTAATGCTTTCAGAAATTAGAGACTTTATAATGATGTTGTATCACCACAGCACTAAATGAAAATCTAGTCAGAGACCAGGGATGCATAATAAGAGCTCATTTAGGTGAATAGAAAGTAAGTAGGTGCTGGCTTCTGGTGTCCTGAAAAAAAAAAAAAAAAAAAAAACAGAACTAATATTTGTAGTAACCTTGTTGTAAACATCTTCATCCAAAAATAACAGGAGAAAATTTTCAGTATCAATAATACTTTGTAGCATACATCACTTTCCAGCCTTAAAATACTTCTAGTATTCTGTTCTTCAGAAAATCTAGTTATTAGGATGGCAGTGCTGGTGATTGAGGGCATAAGAGTGACCCAGCCTTTGCACTCTCAAGGAATTTACTTTCCAGGTGGAGAAATCAATAAATATAAAGAAAATTATATACCTGGTAAGAGTTATTTGCAGGGGATCAATTTGGTTAAAAGTCATGATGTCTATTTTATAGGGGAACATTTTTTAAGTCAAAGAAAATTGTTTGCAGAATTGGACTTTCTTTTGCCCACTCCTTTCATTAGACTTTCTAGGAAAAGACTGTCTGCCCTGCTGTTGAACGGGACCTTTTAAAGCAAGGGTCTCAAACTCAATTTACATGGGGGCCTCAGGAGGCAAAGTCGGGGTGATCCTTGAGTGCAAAGTCAGTAGTAAGCCTTGAACATTGGGGGGTGTGACCCAAACAACTAAAAAAAAACAAAACAAAAAATGATTCCTCTAGGGCAGGGCCACAAAATGTTGTTCGGAGGGCCGTTTGCGGCCCGCGGGCCACGAGTTTGAGATCCCTTTCTACTCTGAATAGACCAAAAAAATCTATTGATGTATGGTGAGTAATAAATGATCAAAAAATATTTGTATAGACACACACTAAGGCAGGGGTCTCAAACTCACAGCCCTTCGTACAACATTTTGTGGCCCGCAGCCGGCCTTCAAATATCGAGCAGTTCTGTTCGTGGTATGCAAATGTTTAATGTGATTTTTTGTGATTTTTTTTTCTTACTAATGCGATTTTTTTATTGTGAATATTTGGTAAGCAAAATCCCTTATGCAGCCCTGCCTCACCCTGACTTTGCCTCCTGCGGTTCCCAGGTAAATTGAGTTTGAGACCCCTGCACTAAGGGAAGTTTGGAGATTAGAAAAAGGAAATGTTGAAGAGAATGCTTTAGATTAAAATGATGGGATTTGAGGGCTGAGAGATAGTATAGTGGTCAGGGTGTTCACCTGGCATACAGCAGATCCAAGTTCAATTCCCAGCACCCCAGATAGTCTCCTGAACCCCACCAGGAGACATTCCTTAGTGCAGAACCAGGAGTAAGCCCTGAGTACCACTGGATATAGCCCCAAAGCCAAAAAATTAAAAAGCAAGGTTATACTAGTAGTTAATCTCTAAGATATAAAAACAAAGATGTTGTTTCAGGACCCAGAAAGAGTACACTGGGTAAGGTGGGTGCCTGGCAAGCAGCCCATCATATGTGGTTTGATTCCCAGCATAACGTACAGATCCCTGAGCCCCAAGTACAGACAGGGCCAAGCTATTTTCTAACAGGCTGAGAAGAAGAAAAACAATATTCTGAGATACCTGCTGTTCTATCATTATAGGAGACCCCACATTTAACCAGAGCAGGCCTGGAATCTTGTTGCAGCTTGGTGATCCCTAGCTGATAGAAACTAGCATGGCACCTGGTTCCTCTTGATCCATTTCCTCACCTTTAAGGAGGGTTGGGGCCAGAGTGAGAGGACATCATGTAGTGTGTTTGCCTTGCACACAGGCTGACCCAGGTTCAATCCCTAGCTTCCCATATGGTCCCTAGCATCATCAGTAGTGATCCCTGAGTGCAGAGCCAGGAGTAGAGCCTGAACACAGTTAGGTGTGGCCACCAAGATCCTTCCCAAAGAAGAGGTGAGAGTTATATTAGTAGTTCATCTTGAAGATTCCTTTCCCCTCTGCGATTCTGTGAATAGCTGTTGCTAAGAATTATTATTTTTTGACCTCTCTACTGAAGACCTACAATAGAATCAGTGAAAGTTAAGAAAGCACCCAGGAGCTAAATAATTGCTTTTCCAGTTGACCTTGTAGCCTTTGGAAATGAGACAGCTCATCAGCTACAGATCATTTATAGGTACCTCTGGGTTACCCCCCCCCAAAAAAAAAAAAAAAACAACTTGCTGGTTCTTAAAACATGTGCTTGGTAACTTTGACTTTTACCCTTGTCCTTTGGCACCCACTGCATCTAATTAGTTCTCTGGGACCAGAATGTCAAGGCTGCCTGTTGACACCTGAGTTTTGCTCTTCCAGGTTACGTAGTGCGTCTGTGATGGTTAGATTTGTTACCAACACAACAAAAGAGAGCAAGCAAGACCTTTTGGAAAGGCTAAAGCGGTTGGATTTTGATATCTCTGAAGATGAAATATTCACTTCCCTGACGGCAGCCAGAAATTTAGTGGAGCAGAAACAAGTGCGGCCTCTGTTGCTGGTTGATGATCGAGCACTGCCTGATTTCAAAGGTAGAGGGGATTTGGGAAAATTTAAAAACTGGCTCTTTGTATTTGCCTATTCAGATGGTCAACAAATAGTTGAAATTTGGTTAATATTTTTCAATCCTGTATTGATACATTCCATAATAAGAGAAATACTGTACATAGTAACCCAATACATGTATGCTGTGTGTTTATGTATGTTCAACAGTACTATTTTTATTTTTACTGTAGAAGTGCTTTCCTAGAAAGTTCTTATTTATGATTGACTTTGATGCTGCTTGGAACCCTAAAAATTAACCCTAAAGTTCTAAGTTCTAGGAGCATCTTATGAATCATGACCTCGAAAAATTATTCTTATCCTCTGAGTAGTTAGGTCATTAGTTGCTACAAATAAAGAGTTCATTTGATTCAATTTCTTTTTTTTTTTTTTTTTTTTGGTTTTTGGGCCACACCCGGCGGTGCTCAGGGGTTACTCCTGGCTGTCTGCTCAGAAATAGCTCCTGGCAGGCACGGGGGACCATATGGGACACCGGGATTCGAACCAACCACCTTTGGTCCTGGATCGGCTGCTTGCAAGGCAAACGCTGCTGTGCTATCTCTCCGGGCCCTCAATTTATTTTCAGTTTGCAGGACTAACTGGTTTTTTATTTTTGAATTGTCTTTTAAATATGTAAAGTACTGGGCCAGAGCAGTGGCACTGGCGGTAGGGTGTTTGCCTTGCACACGCTAACATAGGATGGACCACTGTTTGATCCCCAGCATCCCACGTGATCCCCCAAGGCAGGAGCGATCGATTTCTGAGCACAAACCCAGGAGTAACCCCTGAGCATCACTGGGTGTGGCCCAAAAAGCAAAAAAACAAAAAACAAAAAACAGGAAAGTCAGAGAGATAGTACAGCAGTTAGGGCATCTGCCTTGCACATGGCCGTACCAGATTTGATCCCCAGCATCCCATATGGTCCCCTAAGTGCTGAGTCGGGTACATCCAGAATGCAGAGTGCATACCCCAGAGCACCACCGAGTATGACCCAAAATTAAATATGTGTATAAAGTCGGGCCGGAGAGATAGCACAGAGGTAGGAAGTTTATCTTGCACGCAGCTGAACCAGAATAGATGGTGGTTTGAATCCCAGCACCCTGAGCGATTTCTGAGTGCAGAGCCAAGAGTAGCCCCTGAGTGTTGCCGGGTGTGACCCAAAAACAAAACAAACAACAAATATATATATATATAATATTATATATAATAATAATATATAATATATATATAAAGTATTTACATGGTTCCAAAGGTTAGAGTATAAGAAGGCACTATTTTCTGTTTTAGCTTTATGTTGTGCATAAGAAGTTAATTTTTTTTATTCTTATGATATAAATTTTATGAAATGTCTAGAGAAGTACACAAATTATAAGTACACAGTTTAAGGAATTTTCAAAATAACATATCTATGTTCACTGGAACAAAAGCAAAGACTAGAACACCACCAGGATGCAAGACTGCTTATATTCACAGCATTCAGTCTCTGGCGTAATCATCACATCAGCATGAATTTGTTTTGCCTACATTTAAAAGTTGTTATTTTATTATTAATTATCACAATAAAAGAACATTTTTATAATAGTACTAATATTTATAATTTTGGTGTACAGTTATTACATCTCACTACTACTGAGGGGCCCAAGAAGCCCAAGAAACGCTAGCAGAGCCTTGTTTCATTTCCCCACTGCACTCCCCTGCTGGTTGTAGTTTTGTAATAACAAAATGGGTCAGTAACCATCCCACATTGGCTGTTCCCTTGTTTATACACCACAGAGGAAAATGACCATCTGGTATTTAGCTTAGCATGGTGCCCTCCAGTCCCATCTCAGTTGCAGCAAACCATAGAATTTCATCTTTTCTTATAGTTGCATAATATTCCTTTGCGTATGTATATTGCACAATGTCTTTATCCACTTGTCTATTATTGGGGCATATTCTGGCTTTAGTACTAAGCCCTGCTTTGAAGATAGGTGTGTGTATATGTAATATATTTTGAATTAGTGTCTTTTGTGTTTGGGGGGGTGGATGCCAAGAAGTGGAATCACAAGGTCATATGAAAACTCTATTTTTATATTATGTAGAAAATCTTCATAACTTTTAGCTGTCAAGGCTGAACCATATGAATTTCCACCAGCAGTCAGCAATATTCCTACCAGCACTGGAAGTATCCAGTCTTTTTGGTACAGGCATTTCTCACTAGGGTGAGAAGACATATCAGTGTCATTTTGATTTGCATTTTCCTAATAATGATGATGAAAATGTTCTCACCCATCCCAGTTTCTTCAGGGAAATGTCTTTTCATCTGTTCTCCATTTTCCCCCTCGTGGGGTGGGAGGTTGTGCCATACCTGATGGTTTTTACAGGTTGCTCACAGCCTTGTTTAGGGATCACTCCCCGGTGATGCTGGAGCGACTGTGCAGTACCAGGGGTGAATTGGGGTCAGCTTCATGTTACGGCCTTAACCCCTTGTGTTATCTATCTGGTCTATAGTTTAGATAGTCAAGTAGCAAAGTCTTAAAATATGCTTCAATTACAGAATGGTATTTGTGAAACTCGAAATAGTGTAGGCATTTTGTAGAAAACTGTAGACTCTGGCACATTCAATATGTATCCTGAAGGTGCTAACCTCAGCTGTTGGTTAGAGTCTAATTTCTTTGGCCTTTTAGATTTGCAGTCTCTCATCAGCTGCTATTGATCTGATAGCTCATGGGGAAATCAAGCCTTTTCTTGTTGATTGTAATCAGGAAAGCTTTTGGAAGCCAGAAATTGTTACTTGTTTGAGACGATTAAGGTTACAAATTTCAACTCAGCTCTTCTAGTTACCAAGCTGTAAAACCATGCAAAAAGAGTATGCAAAAATGCTAGAGACCTTTTTCTTTTCTTTAAGTATCTCTGAGACCTCCTTCAGAGTATACTGGTCAGGGTGGTTTCTTAAACTTCAGATTATGGCTACAAAAAAATTGATACTTGGTAATTAAATTAAGAAATATGACATTGCTTAAAATTGCATTTTTCAGCAGTTTTTACCATCCCCAGGGCTGCAAACAAATGATCCTAATGCTGTGGTCATAGGATTGGCACCCGAGCACTTCCATTATCAAGCCCTGAATCAAGCATTCCGGTAAGTCTTGCCTTTAGTGTGATCACATTCCATGTTTTCTTCTTGATTCTATGTTTTGTGAGGCTCTGTGTGATTTGCTGCTGACTACCAAGATTATACATGAGGACAGACTTCTTCAAGTCTACATCAGCTTATAAATATGTCAGTAATAAATGTCAATAATACTTATTACTATTTAGCTACTATAAAATCAATTTGGGGGCACCAGTGTGATAGTAAGAGGCTAGGGTTTTTACCTTGCATGTGGCCAACCCAGGTTTGATCCTTGGCATCCCATATGAGTCCCCAAGCACTGTCAGGAGTAATTCCTGAGTGAGAGGCAAGGTAATCCTTGAGCATTACTGGGTGTGGCCAAAAAAAAAAAATCAAAACTGATTTTAGAAATATTAGTTAAAGGTCATTGGAGTTTTTCTGGTTCACGGAATCAGTATCCTAGAGCAAAAATGCAGTGTTTCCCTCCTAACTTTAACTCCTTTCTTTTACCAAGGAATTCAGAAAGAGAGTGATTGATATGCACTGGTAATATGGGACGGACATATTTAATAGGAAGTTGGGAGGTCTCTCTGTCTCAGCCATTGTGAGACTCAGGGTAATAAAAATGTATCTTGACATAATCCTGACTTAGTAATTGCTCGGATGCTGTCTAATTAGTACACTTCCCTAACCATATTGATTTTTTTAAACACTACATTTTAAAGCATTACAGTGAACTTATAGGTCAATTCTAATTTCACAAATGCACTTAACAGCTGGATGGAGAGTTAACAAAAGGATTTTAGGTCTTGCCCTCCTTTGCATATTGATGCCTCCACAGAGACCGTGCCTTCCAACCAATGCCTACAGCTGCGTGGCTAGTGAGTGGTAAATAGAGACATCTCAGATGAACCACTGATGAGGTAAATTACTAGGCGGGTTGATAATGAGAGTAAACACTGGGTTTTAAACCTCACTGCATAGCTCCCTTGAATATCAGCTCCCAGGGCAGATATGTCGACCTTTTATGTTTTACTGCCCCTTATTTACACTGCACTGAATGGATAAGGCCCCCCAAATGCATAGTACAAATGGTGTCTCAAGTTGCTTGAACCTAAAGACACTGAATTTTAAAGAATTGATTGGCAGAGAAATTGAATTCATTATAAGGAGCAGTTGTGATTGAGGGTTGGGATGAAAAGAGTACATCTTAAGAAGAACAACAAAAATCCTTTTTATTTTCCTTTCACCTATTATTAAAAGATTCAAAGAATAATATAGTGGACTCTCATATATCTGCCAGTCAATTGGGAATTGCAAGTTATCTTTTTTCTTAATATCTCCTACATAAATAAATTGGGAAGGGCTCCAGTTTTGTAGCTAAGACCAAAAAGGAATGTATTTAAATGTCATTTGATATCTGATGTTGAGTGTCATCACAGCTTTGAGATGGAAGTTGAAGATTCCTTAAAAATAATATGTTCCAATTTTTTTAGTGACTCCTTTATTATAATTGTTACAAGGTTCAAGAATTCTTGGGGCCAGAGAGATAGCATGGAGGTAGAGCATTTGCCTTGCATGCAGAAGAACGGTGGTTCAAATCCCGGCATCCCATATGGTGCCCCAAGCCTGCCAGGAGCGATTTCTGAGCATAGAGCCAGGAGTGGCCCCTGAGTGCTGCCAGGCGTGACCCAAAAGCCAAAAAAAAGAAATTCTCTAAAAATTTGGATATGTATAGCAATTAGTTTTTGGGTGGGGGCAGAGATTCTTAAATCACCTGAAATTCTCTTGAATATTATATAGTGTTGGAATACAATGCCTTCACCCAAAACAAAGACATCCCTCAACTTTCTCTTTTTTTTTTCACTAATCCTTTGACATGTTAAAGTTCACCTGGATAGGTACTTTTGTCTCTCCCCTCCCTTGAATTTGTTCCCAGTTGAATTTGAATTGGTCTATAAAGGGAATTTTCTGTTTGGCAGGCCCAGAGAGACCACAAAACAAGAAGCCACCTGTCTTCATGATTTTTTTCCCTATGACTGGCTTGGTTTCCCTATGACTTGCTGCTATCTTGCTTCAGACCTGCTCACCCAGGGTTGAAAATATGGTGTGGGGACTTGTTCTGCAATACTGCTTTGGCAAGATTAGTTGAATTTGTTCCTTAGAAAGGGAAGAAAGAAGGGGAGGGAGCAGCAGTTATTTGAATGCTTCTGTTATTGTTTATTGGTACAGTGACTCTTGAATCTTTGCTAAGTACTCATAGTCCTTATACATTCCAAACAGGGCCATTGTCGAAATCTGCTGGAGATAGTCTACAATAGATACTCTCCACTTTGAAAGGGCTGACTGGTATACAGCCTCTTAATCATTTTTAATTTTTGTTTGTTTGTTTGGGGACCACACCAAGCAGTGTTCAGGGCTTACTCCTGGCTCTGCACTCAGGGATCACACCTAGCAGTGCTCACGGAACCATGTGGAATGGAGATGCGAACCCAGTTTGGCCACATGAAGTTAGAAGTCCCACCCACTTGTGGGGAGTTGAAGCCTAATAAGTCTCTAGCAGATGCCTGAGGCCTAACAGTCTCTAGCAGTCTCTCAAGAGACCTGAACAGGGATGCAGCCTGCCTTTGCTAAGGTCAATCTAAAAGGTTACTTGAGGATTTGTGAGTAGCCAAAGGGTACACTGATGCCAGTAACCTTGGGAGAAAAACATATTTTAAACAAGGCATATTCTAGATATATCCAAGCCAGAGGGAACACTGATGCCAGTAACCTTGGGAGAGAAACATGTTTTAGACAGAACATACTCTAGACACATTCCGTGGGTTGGGAGAAGCAATTTTTGTTATCTATGTAGGCAGGTGCTAGGGGAAGTTATGTTTGGGATCATTGTTAATTAGGTAGCTAGACGACTTGAGGAATCTTAGGGAAAAAAAACTTATGCTGTTATCTGTGTAGCCAAAGGCCTTGAGAAGTTGCTCAAAGTGTTTGCTCTACACTTCTTTTTACTGCTCTTTGTTTGTCCCCCCCCATGATATAAAATGAGATCTGCCCTCTTTACAATAAACAAAAGCTAGGTGGTTCTCACTAGTTTTCCCATTTTCTTTGTGTCTTGTGTGTTCTCCATCTGTATGTTTTAAACCCATACTCCCTCCGAGAAATTAACCCACGTTTGTGGTGTCCCATGCAGGTGGCATATTTTAGTTTTAAGTACAGCCTATAAAAATAAAACTCTATGGAGAAGGGAAATTGTTTAAACTTAACAGAATAAATAAGGTTTAAGGTTATTAGTCATATAAGTATTTTTTTTTACTGAGTTTTTAGAGTGACCCAGTTCCAGCAGTACTTAGTGCTTAATCCTGGCTCTGCTCAAGGATCACTCCTGGCAGAGCTCAGGAGAACCATCTCCTTTGCCAGGATGGAAGCTGGGTGGGCTGCATGCAAGGCTGTACTATCTCTCCAAACCCCTTTCCCTGGTTTTTGTTGTTGTTGTTGGTGGTGGTGGTGGTGGTATTTTTAATAGTTGCACAAAAAGATAAATATACAAATTGTCCGTCGACAACTCAATAACATTGTATGCACAGATAAACTTTTTTCACCTTTATCTGAATTAAGATCATTTTCAGCATCCTAAAAAGTTAACCTCTCCATTCCCAGCCAGTCCTTCCCTTTAACTACTCTGATTTGATAACTGTTGCCAGTTCTTGATCTTCACATGAAAAAAAATTATACCACTGTAAAATGTCTGGTCCTTTTTTGAGTTTCATCCAAAATGTTTTGTGTTACGATTCTTTCTTTGTTTTTGTTTCTTTGTTTTGTTTCTCCCTTTTAAAAATTCCTGGTTTATGGTAAAATATTCCATCCTTTATTTATTTTCCTGTTAATGGGCCTTTGGCTTGTTGCCAGTTTGGGCTTTATCTGAATAAAGCTGCTACAAACATTATCCCTCAGTCTCTTGGGAGATATTCATACTCATTTCTCTAGGGTCCATAGTTAGAAGTGAAATTACCAGATGACAGGATAAGTGCTCGCTCTGCTATAGTAAATATTGCTAAATAATTTTCCAAAGTGATTGTTCCAGGTCATATACTCCCACTAGCTGTGAATGAAGGTTTCGGTTGCTCCATGTTCTCTTATCTCTCCTGCCAATCTGTAATTGTGGCCATTCTGTTTGTAGTATATGAATAGTGTTGTCTTATTGAGTTTCAATTCATATGTCTAATGAATAATGTCATTGAATCTTATTCAGATGCTTATTAGTTATATCTTTGTGATATGTACACACCATTCTTTTTTCTTTTTTTAATTTTGGCTTGGGGGCCATACCCTGAATGATGCTCAGGGTTACTCCTAGCTCTACACTAAGAAATTGGTCCATATGGGATGCTGGGATTAGAACCCATGTCAGTTGTGTACAAGGCAAGCACCCTACCCAATATACTATTGCTCTGATCCTACCACTCAGTTCTTTAATCTTTTCTCATTGGGTTATATTTTTCTTACTAATTTGTAGACATTTTCATGTGCTTATGTATTTGAGTCTTTGGATATATGCATGGCAGATACCATATTCTTGTCTGTGCTTTTGCCTTTTTTTCTTTCCTAATAGTCTAAGAACCTGAAGTTCTTAATTTTCATGGAATTTGACTTATATTTTTTTCTACTTAAGAAGTTTCTGCCAACTTCATAATCTTGTGGATATTTGCCTATGTTTTCTATAAAAAGCTTTATTTTGGGGGGGCACTTTGTTTTGTTTTGTCTTTGTTTGAGGGTCACACACCCAGCACTGCTCAGGAATTACACTTGATTCTGTGCTCAAGAGATCATTTCTGGCAGTGGTGTGCCAAGAATCAAACCTGGGTGGGCCACATGCACGACTCTACCCTAGCCACTGTACTCTTGCTCCATCCCAAAAGCTTTACTGTTTTATCTATAACAGTTAGGTCTGGGTCTGTTTTGATTTTGGTGTATGTGCGTGTGAACTACATGAGGTAAAAGTTGTTTGTTTTTTTTCCTATATAGGTATCTGCTTCAGGAACATTTATTTAAAGATCCAGTTCTTTCTCCCACAGAATAATGGGGGTAATTTTTTTTTTTTGTCAATTTTGGTTTTAGGGCCACACTCAGCAGTGCTTAGGGTTACTCAACAGTGATGGTCACTCCCAGCACTGTTGAGGGGACTGTGTTCTCGGTTCTTGTGATGAAGCCAAGGCCACCTGCACACAAAGCTTGCCCTTAGCCAGTTGCTGTCTGTCCCATCAGTGGTGATTTTACCTAAATCACAATGTGATTCTGGTTCTGCATCTGGATTCTTTATATTTGTGCCATTTCACACTTATAATACACTTTATAGTAAGTCTTAATATCTTGTAGTGCACATCCTTCAACTTTATTATTCTTTATGATTGTCTTATGTATTCTACCTCCTTTACACGTCCATATAAATTTTGAAATCATCTGTCAATTCTCACAAACAAAAGGTGGCTGGGAGTTTGACTGGTACTCTATTAAAATCTCTGGGTTCAGTTAGAATTTATGGCCAAACAATATTAGTCTTTTTAGCCTGTGAAGATGGAAATTTCCACTTCTTTAAATTGCTTTGGATTTTATTTTTATGTTTTCTTAGCAGCGTCCCACAGTTTTCAGAGTATGGGCCATCAGCATCTTATTAACTTAATTCATATGTTTTACATTGCTTGCTACTGTTATTAATGGCACTTTTAAATTCCATTTTTTATGGCTTACTTAATGCTAACACAGAGAAAGAAACGTTAAGTAACATTTTTTGTAAGACTTTGTTATTGTTGGACCACACTTCCAGTGCTGGCACTCAGGATGAAGCCAGTCCCCAGCACTGCTCAGGAGTCACTCCCAGCATTCCCCAGGAAGCCAGGTAGAACATTGGGTTCAAATCCAGAGGCCATTTGCAGACCGAGTGCCCAACCCCTTCATGCTGTCTCCAGCCTCACCCCGCACTTCCAGTGTGTGGGTTAGCCTTGCACCATGCACGTTGGATGTATTCGCTCATCCTGAGAACATAGTTCTGAACTATTCTGGATGGAATTTTCTCTGTAGACAATTGAACTGTTTATGAATAGTAACAGCTGATATTTTTTTCTTATTTTATTACACAGTCTGGATACAGTGCACAGCATACCAAATTGAACTGATGCTAATAGATAATCTAATAGATAATAATAGATAATATAATAATAGATAATGCTAATAGATAATCTTCTGGAATGAAATTTTTAGTACTTCTAAGTAATAAGCTACATTTTTTGACTTCCGAATGAAACCAGAAACAATATTGAGCACATTTTAGTTGTTTTTTTTTTTTGGGTTTTTTTTTTTTTTTTTTTTTTTTTTGGTTTTTGGATCACACCCGGCAGTATGTGGTCAGGGTCACTCCTGGCTCTGTGCTCAGAAATTGCCCCCTGGCAGGCTCAGGGGACCATATGGGATGCCAGGATTCGAACCATCATCCTTATGCATACAAGGCAAATGCCCTACTGCTGTGCTATCTCTTCGGCCCAACATTTTAGATCTTCTAAACATTCAAATTTTATTTTTCTCTTGGAGTGTATGATCTTTTTTTTGGGGGGGGGGGTCACACCTGGCAGCGCTCAGGGGTTATTCCTGGCTCTACACTCAGAAATCACTCCTGGCAGGCTCGGGTTACCACATGGGATGCCAGGATTTGAACCACGGTCCTTATGCATGCAAGGCAAATGCCCTACCTCCATGCTATCTCTCTGGCCCCTGGAGTGTATGATCTTGCTTTAAAAAAATTCTGTTTATGGGCCGGAGAGATAGCATGGAGGTAAGGCGTTTGCCTTTCATGCAGAAGGTTATCGGTTTGAATCCCAGAGTCCCATATAGGCCTCTGTGCCTGTCAGGAGCAATTTCTGAGCATGGAGCCAGAAGTAACCCCTGAGCACTGCTGGGTGAGACCCAAAAACCAAAAAAAAAAAATTCTGTTTATTGTTTATTTGTTGTACTGAGTCCTTTGAGACCTGCTCTCTTTTTGCAGTAATGAATAAGTTAATTCCAATATTGTTGTAACATTAAAAGATAGGGTTCCACCAACTTTTGATGCAGTGTGCAATTTATTGCTGTTTTTACTTGGTCATTTGTGTTTGTCAGGTTGTTGGTTTTTAATCTTTATTGGATATTTGGGGTGGGGTTTAAAAATGTATTGGGGGCCGGGAAGGTGGCCCTAGAGGTAAGGTGATTGCCTTGCAAGCACTAGCGTAGGACAGACCGCGGTTCGATCCCCCGGTGTCCCATATGGTCCTCCCAAATGGGTGTGGCCAAAAAATCAAACAAAAAAAAATGTATTGGATGTTAAGATGTTGGCTATCATCTCATTCAGTGGTTTTTAGCTAGGTAACTTTATGCTTGTGGGCACATTTTTCAGTGTCTGAAGACATTTTTTGTTTTTTAAGACTGGAGAAGGAGAGATGATGTCACTGGCTGTAAAGTCACTCCACATGCCCTATTTCCAACACCAGGTAAATGAGTATGAATCAGAGTCACGCATAAAATAATCCAAACGAGGCTGAGGGTGAAACACGTATCATCTGACAGTCTTCTACCATGTCTGGAGAGCAAGCTGCCTGTGTTTTTTTTTAACTTTATTTATTTAGTTATTAATTGATTGACTTGTTTCTGGCCCACATCAAGTAGTGCTCAAGGGTCACTCCTGCACTCAGAAATCACCCCTGATAGGCTGGGGGACCATGTGGGATACTGGGAATCAAACTGGTCCCTCCTGGGTTGGCCACATTCAAGGCAAATGCCCTACTGCTGTATTATCTCTCCGGCCCCACAGCTGCCTGCATTTTTATTGAACATAGAGACTACCCCAAGTATCCTGAGCTGTCCTGCCCAGGTTTACATTTAAGACAATCTCTGGGGGTAAAACCAAGTTGTAAACAAACAAATACAAAGGAACTAGGGATGATCTTTGTTTTGGGTAAAACAAGATATAATTAACAACTGCCATATGTCTGAGGTAAAAATGTGCTATGTGTGGGAGACATTTTCATAATTAGAGAATCAGTATGGCTGCCATCCAGAGGAGTCTCTATGTAGTTCAACCCTTTCATTTGCAAAGAAACCCAGGTCCACTAATGTGAAATGACTTTACGAGATGGAGATATTGAGCGTTCCTGCAGGTGCGTACACCGATAGTTAAGCAGGCAGTGAGAGAACATGGGTCTGTTTCATCTCTGTTCCCCAAGAAGGTGAGACTGTTACTTACAGTGAGGGCCAAAGCATCTGTGGGTGCATTCAGTGACTTATTCAGTTAACATTGAATGAGACTTGTTGGGGGAGGTTGAAAGTCAGATACTTTGTGCTGAGACTAGCTGATGGGTACAGGGGAGATTGTATTTTGTGCTGTGAGGGAGAGAGCCCGGCACTATTGAGCAAGGATTACAAATTTTGGAATGATCTGAAGAAGAGATGGATAGAGATGAAAGAAGAAGTGAAGGATAGAGGTGAAGTGGCAGCAATACATTTATTTGACCTATTCAAACTCTAGGCCTCACACATGCTGAGGTTGTTTTATCACTGAGCCTTTACACTGAGGCCTGATGAAGGATCAGAAGACTGTATTGCTTTGTGATAGCTGACAGGGAATCGCTTTAGGATTCAGGGAGGAGAGAGAATTATTTCTGTGGACTTAAGCAAGGAAACAGTGTGGCCTTCTTTTCGGCATTGAGAAATCACTCTTGTATTCCAGATGCCTTGAGTTTGGAGGTACAGATTGGGCCAGCTTGGACTGGGCTTTGGAGGAATGGAAAGACGACTTTGGATGTTATACTGTTTGCAATGAGAAGTTACCAAAGGGTTTAAACAGGGAAGGGCCAGAACCTCTCTGCTTTCTAAACCTGATCATGAAGCAAGAGCAAGTAGTAGAAACCTGGGAAGACCAGTTAGGAACTCTTTTGTAAATTCATGTTGAAATATATTTTGTTTTTATTTTGGAATTGGAAACTGACTAATGAGATGGACTATGGGAAAGTGAAAGAATTAAATGTTACTTTAGCATCTGGGTGACTTGACTAAGCTGGGATAGATTCTGGGAGGCACTTTGGCAGTGTGGGAAGAGAAACACTAACTCAGGGATGGCGAACAAGTTCAACACAAAGAGCCAAAATTTTAAGCTGTGAGAGTCAGAGAGCCACACCATGCAGTGACCTGCCAAAACAGACAAACACTCACACAAAAGCATCTAATTTTAACAATAATATATTCAACACAGATTGCATTTTGCCATTTTGAGTGAGGGTCAAAATCCTGCAGTGATGGTGAGGTGCGCTGCGTCCTCCACACTAAGAACTAATGGCCTGATGTGACCCAACATGTGACACATGGGTTCCCCACTCGCTGGCCCGTGCAGTTGTTTCCGAGGGATGGGAGACGGGATGCTGCAGCCTGGGGGCAGGACTCTGCACTCGGAGATCTCTCCTCAGAGGTCCCTCCTCAGAAGCAGCAGAACAAAATCCAAACTTGGCAAAGAGCCACAGTATACAAAATAATGATAAGAGGCAAAGAGCCACATTCATTTTGGCCGGAAGCCGCATGCCACTTGAGAGCCGCGTGTTCGCCACCCCTGCACTAACTAGTCGGGTGTTGAACACACAAGCAGTATCTGTTAAACTGCCGTGTAATTGCATTTCCATGTGCCATCTTCAGCTGGAATGGGCAGAAAGTAGATCATGTTCCAGATAGGGTGGTCTGTTTCAATAGACACGTAGTACATAGAGGCAGCTCGATTGGCTTTTCCAGCATTGTGGATTTTAGCTCTCCAGGGTGATACAATTGATCCTCGCCAACATTCTGGGTTAATTTTATTTATAAGATAGAGAACATTTCTTAAGATTCCTTGTTTTGCAGACAGTGAGGTTTTGTGACCCCTCAAAATGCTCAGGGGTCACACCTGCTCATTCTGGGGTCAGCCAGCCACTTCCAAGGCCTGCTCCTTACCTACTCAGTCTCCGTGACTCTGAGGCCTCCTGCAGCTTTCCTCTTCCTACGCTGCCTGTGACTGTTTGGTGGTCACATCCATGGCAACGAAAGGCATTGGGTTTGCAGCCCACCTCCTCTGTGCTTTTCTCTCCCTTGCTTCTTTCACATATTCAAGATCTATGGTTTATGGTTAGATGCCAACAGAAAATTCTTCAATTTCATGCTGATGTTTATTTCTAGTAATGAAACAACCAACACCATGTTGGGATTTGTTGTTGTTGTTTAAAGAAGTCTAAAATTGGGATTTTTAAAGTAAGTTTGAAATGCTTAAGTAAAGGACATCTGTATAAATGACATTGGTGAAGTCACATTCCAAGATGTAGAAGTCACTGGTGAGATTGGATCCCTGGTGAGGAGAGCCCTCACAAGGAAGCATCTACAGCTACTTCAAGAGAATAACTCAGTTTACTGCAGGTGGGAGAAGGATATTTATATCAAGGGAGAGTAGGATGTGGACTCTGTGTCAGCCAATTGGGTAGGATATGAGAGGAGATTAAAACAGGATGTGTGCTTCTGATTTAGATTTAAGGAAGACAGGTTAAGGGGATTAGGAAAAGTAGGATGTGTGCTCTGGGTGTTAAAACAGGGTGTGTGCTTAAGGTGATCAGCTACATTTTTATCTATGTCCTCAAAAATGTTTGCCTTCCATTCCAATCCCGGGCTCTTCAGAGACTTCCTCAAGCTGCATGAGGAAGAGAAGAGTGAGAGAAGCAGAAACCACTTCCCTGAGCCACACGTTGCTTTTCCAGCCTCAAAGAGCCCCAGTTCCCACTTAGAGAAAAGCAGAGGAGCCCACGGCCTCAGCCCTTCCAGGGACTGCACTCAAGTCCTGCCTGGGAATTAAGTACACACATCCATCAAGCTGATAAGTCTTCTCCTCAGTTACTATATAATAAAATATTAACAAAGCCAAATCAAATGAGTTTTTAGTTTAGCTATATAAGTGGAAAGCAATTTTGAGGTCTGTTGCATAAAGAATTCCAGTTCCGTGGGAGAGCAGCAAATAAATGGGATTGGGGGTGGGGTGGCAAGAGGGGAGAGAGATGAATCACTCATCATCATCTCTGCTATCAGCCATGGTTCCTCAGGGCCACTGGAGTGGCTCTTTGGCGCTGCTTAACCGTTGGGTCTTAAGATCTGCGTGGAGAAATAAATTGGTACAAGTATTAACGAGTACGTCTGAAGGCTCTATCCTGTGCTGTGAGCAATTTCTAGTAACTAACAATCCAGCCCTGTAATAGTCGAGGATTGGTTTTTACTTAATAAAATATTTAATCATAAATGTCTGAATTCTGCATCTCCCAGAGGAAGGCATTCCCATGCCCGCTGACAAGAATAATTTAACAGTTTCATAGCTGAGTGCTTAATTACTCATAATTGCGAAGGGTAAGATGTGATGAAATATTTCAACTAAGTAGATGACTGAAAGTGAATCCAGTCAGTGAGGTCATTGATGACACTGCCTAGATGTAGCCTGTTTCAGGGCTGTGTCGTGCCCCAAGGTCTGTTGGGGTACAGCAGACATGTGTTTCTACAACAGGACCCATGACAGCACGGCTGTCATGACAGATACTGGGACAGGGGAGACAGAAGCATGTTCTTATTTCTTTTTGTCTGTTTTGCTTCTTTTTTCCTGACTCACTTAGAAGAGTGGCTCTATGTGGTTAGCAAAGGACCAGGCAAACACTCTCATCCCTTTGGGTGGAGAGTCAGTTATTAGTTAGTTAGTGCCCTGTGTTAGGATCTGAATCAATCAGGTCAGTCTGCCTCTGAAAGCTTTTTGGTGTCTTCTTGGGGGGGACGATCGCCTGACCTGAGAAGTGACATTGGAAGGTATTGTAATGAGGGACGAGCAGAAAACTTGTTTGTAAAAATGGTGTTTAATTTCTTCATTAGGAAGATGCTCCTGTTATGGAGTCTAGGACCCAAGAAGTCAGGTGTTTGAGGCGATGGCCTGTCTGTCTCCCAGGCAGCCATTGTGCAGTGTTGTGAGTGGCGAAGAGCCTCCTGCTTACCATTAGGGAAGGTTGAAACAACTTGTCTCATTAAGTTAAGCTGCTTCCCTTGAGTGTCTTATTTAGCTTTACTTCTCTTAATTCTTTTTCCCCGGTGATTTGGGGAAAATGTCTGAAACCACTAAAGGTAAAAGGTTGAAGCAATCCCAAATTTAATAATCTATCACCTTTCTTTAGTGTATCTGAGTGTAATTCCCAGCAGTTCTAGAGAATTCATTAGAAGACAGCAAGTCATTAAAAGTTAATAAGAAACTATTTGTTTCTGCGAATGTGAATAAAACCACTTTGGAAGGCTGCCTTTCTTTTCCAGTCACCCACGCCTTGCTTAGGGCCCATCTCTGTTTCCTCTGCCTCTCCAGGTTACTCCTAGATGGGGCCCCTCTCATAGCAATCCACAAGGCCAGGTACTACAAGAGGAAAGATGGCCTGGCCCTGGGACCTGGGCCCTTTGTCTCGGCATTGGAGTTCGCCACTGACAGTACCGCAACAGTGGTGGGGAAACCAGAGAAAACCTTCTTTCTGGAAGCACTACGGGGCACTGGCTATGTGCCCGAAGAGGCCGTCATGATTGGAGACGTAAGTAGGGGAACCCTGAGCTCCTTGACTTGCCTATGTTCCATGGCTCCCTGCAAAACAGGCCTGGCAGTTGAGTGATTTTGGATATTCTTCACAGTGTGACGAGATACATGCGATTCAACAGACCATTAAATTCATATCATTTAAATACTTGATGATGCTCTTTTTTTTTGTTAATGCTTTTTGAGGAAGCATTTGCATGTAACCTCAATCCCTGGCATCCTATATTGTCCCAGGTCTGCTAGGAGACTTGAATTGAGAGTTAGAAGTAACCCCTAAGTATCACCAAGTGTGGCCCCCAAACAAAAAAAATTGATAAACTTTTTAACATTACTCATCCAGGGAATACTTTTCTGGAAAGGATCCTCCCAATATTCTTTTTTTTTTGGGGGGGGTCACACCCATTTGATGCTCAGGGGTTACTCCTGGCTAAGCGCTCAGAAATTGCCCCTGGCTTGGGGGGACCATATGGGATGCCGGGGGATCGAACCACGGTCCTTCCTTGGCTAGCACCTGCAAGGCAGACACCTTACCTCTAGAGCCACCTCACCAGACCCAATATTAATTCTTTTTTTTTTTTTTTTTTTTTTTGGTTTTTGGGCCACACCCGGTAACGCGCAGGGGTTACTCCTGGCTATGCGCTCAGAAGTCGCTCCTGGCTTGGGGGACCATATGGGACGCCGGGGGATCGAACCGCGGTCCGTCTCCTAGGCTAGCGCAGGTAAGGCAGGCACCTTACCTCCAGCGCCACCTCCCGGCCCCTCCAATATTAATTCTTAATAAATAAATTCTTTAATTGAATCACCATGAGATGAACAAAGTTGTTCATGATTGAGTTTCAGTCATACAATGTACAATACCCTTCACCAATGCACATTTCCCACCACTCATGTTTGCCTCCCACCCACCTCCCTGCCTGCCTCTGGCGGACATTTTTCTTTTCTTTTTCCATCTCTATCTCTGTCTGTCTATCTCTATTTCTCTCTCTTTTTCTGTCTCCCTTTTTTTTTCCTTTTAGAAAATGTGGTTTGCAAAATTGTTACTGAATGGGGTATTATGCATATCACATTATCTCCCTTTAGCACCCAGTTCATTTCCAGAGAGATAATCCCCAACTGTCATTGTCATAGTACTCCCTTCTCTGCCCTAATAAAATCATGAAATTTGCTTATAGATGGATGAATATGGGGAGTATTAAGCTGAGCAAATAGAGTCAGAGGGAAAGGGATAAACATAGAATAATCTCACCCAACAGATGGTTGGGGCCAGAGGGTTGGGGCAGGGCATAAGGCATCTATCTGCCTTGTTCATGCTAGCCTAGGGCAGGCCGCAGTTCGATCCCCTGGCGTCCCATATGGTCCCCTAAGCCAGGAGTGATTTCTGAGCTCATAGCCAGGAGTAACCCCTGAGCATCACTGAGTATGGCCCAAAAAACAAAAACAAAACCAAAAAAAAAAAAAATCAAAACAGACAGAATGGTAATAATAGCTAAAGACAATAGAGATGAGGGCCAGAAGACCAGTCTATAGTAAAAACCAATATTGATTTTGTTTGTTTTGGGTCACACCTACCGGTGCTCAGGGGTTATTCCTGGCTCTGTGCTCAGAAGTTGCTTCTAGGGCCCGGAGAGATAGCACAGCCACAGCAGCGTTTGCCTTGCAAGCAGCCGATCCAGAACCAAAGGTGGTTGATTGGAATCCCGGTGTCCCATATGGTCCCCCGTGCCTGCCAGGAGCTATTTCTGAGCAGACAGCCAGGAGTAACCCCTGAGCACCACCAGGTGTGGCCCCAAGACAAACAAACAAAAAAAAAAAGTTGCTTCTAAGCAAGCATGGAGAGCCATATGAGATGCTGGGATTCCAACTGGGGTTTGTCATGTGTTGGCTGCATGCAAGGCAAACACCTTACCGCTGTGCTATCGCTCTGGCCCCACCAGTATTAGTTTTTGTCATTGTTGTTTTTCCTTAGTATATGCTTTATGGAAGAACTTCCTGTCATTGAACCATAAGTAGCAGAACACAGGGATCACCTCACCACAGGAATGCAGGGGACCCATGGACTGGGGAGGCCCTGGCCAGGAGGGCACTTGCCTTGCATGCAGCCAATCCGGGTTTGATCCCCTGCACCCCAAATGATTCCCTGAGTTCTGTCACTCCTGGAGCCAGGAGGAAGCCCTAAGCAGCATGCTGGGTGTGGCCCAACCCAATACCCCAAGTCCCAGCCCAACTCAAATAATTCTAATTGATCTGTTATTTCCCAACTGTGAGTATTAGACAGAGAATGTTTAAATATGCTGACTCGAATCTATCTGTTGGATCAGGTAGATGGAGAGTAAAGGTAACTCAGGACATGAGCCTCAGAATAATCATTTTCCAATTCCACTTCATTCGCCATCAATGGTTAAACTACTCAACTCGAAAACTACTGCATAGAGAGATTGCTGTTTGCTTTGGAGGTTTTTTTTTGTTTTGTTTTGTTTTGTTTTGTGTTGTGTTGTCTGAGTCACATCCACGTGAATTCAGGGATCAATTTTGATGAGGCTCTGGGGACCATAAAGGGTCCCAGAAACCCAATCTAGTAGGATGCTTTTTTGGTGTGAGTTTTGGTTTTGGGCCATACCTGGCAGCACTCAGGGTTACTCCTGGCTCTGTGCTCAGAAATCACTCCTGGCAGGCTTGAAGGACCATATGGGATACTGGAGATTGAACCCAGATTCATCCCAGGTCAGCTGCATGCAAAGCAAAGCCAAACCACTGTGCTATCACTCTGGTCTCATGAGATGCTTTTTTTATGTTCGTTTTTGTTTTGCTTTTGGGCCACACCAGTAGTGCTCAGATATTATTCCTGTCTCTATGCTCAGGGATCACTCCTGATGAGGCTCAGGGGACCATATGGGATGCCAGGATTAAACCCAGGTTGGCCATCTGCAAGACAAATAAATGCACTCCTCACTTGACTATCGCCCTGGCCCTGGAATGCTTTTTGTAATTTTTTTAGACTACAAGATTTTTAGTTTTTTGAGCCATTCAGTGTGGTCTTATATCCTGTTTTCATAGGACTGTCCATGACTTTCAGAGGAAAGTCTCTGTTTGAGGCAAAGGCTGACCTGTGATCACTGTTTGGTTCTTCACACTCCTCCCACACTGCCTGGTCGATCTCCTCATTGACACCGTCCTCTCTCGAGTCAACCCAGAGCCGTGTGTCTGTACATGGTATCCTGGCCCAGATTCCCCATGTCACATCAGCCAGATATCTGACATCCCTAAGCTAATCAGCTTCTTTGTGCTCCTCCAGGACTGCAGGGATGATGTTGGTGGGGCTCAGAGCATCGGGATGCTGGGCATCTTGGTGAAAACTGGTATGTCTATCCTGAATAGTCCTGGCACAGCAGGGTGGGAAAACCCACAGTTGTTATACATGAAGATCTTTGCACTGGTGGGCAGAAGTTGACACCGGTGGTGGGGCCCAAGAAGGCTGATTCATGTTGTCACAAGGGCAGGGCTGGCCTACGTAACTCCAAGTGCTTACACAGGAGTGGAGGGAGAGTCGAGGTGTTCTCACAGTGCCTTTGTTCACCAGCTTCACTTGTGTTTTTCAGGGAAATACCGAGCTGCAGATGAAGAGAAGATCAACCCACCACCCTACTTAACCTGTGAGAGCTTCCCTCATGCCGTGGACCACATCCTGCAGAACCTGCTGTGAGCCACTTGGAACACCAGATCCCTCCCCTTTTTGGTGCCAGCATAGACACACACACACCAACCCAGTTCCATTATGCATTAACTAGAGAGAATGGCAGCCAGGAAGTAGGCCTGGCTCTTCCCTTTTGTTTTAAGGAAGACGAGACCCAGCGAAGGGCTTAGCAGGGATGTTTCTGCCGATCCTGACGCAGTCATGGGTGGGCAGGACAGGAAGGAGGCGCGAGTCCTACATTTTTTGGCTCAGTAATGCCTAGAAAGGGGCATTTGCTATATTTCCAGTGTTGAATTCAGCCGTGAGCTCCATCTTTGTGCCGAGAGCCACGAGTCAGTAGCAGCAAAATTGAACTGTCCTATTGCCCAAGCGACGGGGTGACTTTGCTTTAACAGGCGCCAAGGACTAGATTGTCTGCAATATTTCCGAGCACGGATGATACCTCCCTCTCTTCATTAGCCAGAGGTGACTAATTTAAATTTAGAGCCCGATTTTAATTTAAAATAATATTTCCATTAATAACCTATTCATTGCAGATACCTATTACACTGTGTAACAGTTGTTTTGGAAATTTTATGTAAAATTAAAACTATCAGTATTTTACAGATGTTTTAATTAGACATTGTTATTAAGAGGAACAGTGCAGAAACGAAAATCAAGCCTTTAATGTCTTATAGACCATGCATTTTCGGAGTTAGTGTCCACCGGGGTCCTATTAGCTGTACATTTGCAAGATTTCATTATTTTTGTCTCTGACACTATGGGAAAAATATTTCAGGAGCTTTTGGGACAGATTCAAGCCTTTATGTACTTGGTTACTCCAGCTGTCAAATGAAATCTTGTCTTGTAGCACGGATCAGTCTTCTCATGTTAACCCACCCAAATGAAGGGGACTAAATGGGTAATGATTTTCTGAGGGTATTTGCATACCGTGATAATCCCGGGCCTTTGCAATTGTTTTACAGGGCTCTTGGGCATTGAATTATTAGCATGTAATTGTACATCATTGCAGCGCTCACCTTATTGAAGCACACACCGATATTAATGAGCTGCGGCCTTGATGCTTGTTTAGAAATCAGCTTGTGGGGGGGGGGGGCAAGCTCAATCAAGGGCAGCTTTCTTCTTCCAGTTTCTTGCTTCTGCAGACGTCTCCACTAAACCATGTTAGAGCTGTGCTAATCAGACAGTGCCGTGCTAGACCAGAGGGTGAACGAGTACAGTGGCAGAGAGCACTGATTTGGGTGTCCAGCCAGCACCTTGGGCAAGTCCCCCTCCCCTCCTGTGACTCCCTCTGACCCTCACTCACAGAGTGGAAATGCCATCAGTGCCCATCACTGCCTGAACTGCGAGTTCCGATACTTGATCCCTGTTTGTTCTCAGAATAGAGTGGGCAGACCCTGAGTTCTGTCTGTGCCTTGGGAGTGATGTCGCACAACTGCAGCCAGACCACCCACATTCAGCAGCCTAGGTGCAGTCGGACAGATCATTTCTGACCGCTTCAGCAAGGAAAGTTGTCCTGAAGAATCGTGTTTAGGAAAGCTGCAGAGAGAGAGAGAGAGATGGGGCCAGGCTGACCTGGCAGAGTTCACCTGGGCCTGTGACGTGAACATCAGGGTCAGCAAGTCCTGACCCGAGCATTGTGGGCTTGTGCTGGGTACTGGGTGGTACACTTGGGTGGATGCTGAGGAGGAAAGGGCCTTGCACAGCGGAGGACATTGGGATGACTTGCGCATCCCTGCCTGGTGGGTGCATGGAGCACTCAGCCACTACTCCCCGCAGGCAGGACTGCTGCATCTTGTCCTTTGTCCACCTGCAAGATGTGGGCTGTGTGGACAGGCCTGGGTAGTGGAAACTGACTGAGTCTTTTTTTCTTTGGATTTTGGTTAGGGTTCCGCTCAGGGGTTACTCCTGGCTATGCACTCAGAAATTGCTCCTGGCTTGGGGGACCATATGGTACGCCGAGGGATCGAACCACGGTCTGTTCTGGGTTAGCCTCGTGCAAGGCAAACACCCTACAGCTGTGCCATTGCTCCGGTCCCTGGCTGTGAGTCTTAACAGAAACTTCCTGCTGGTCAGTGTCATCATAGGAAATTTCATTTCAGACCTGTGGCCTCTGAGGAGCCCCAAGAAGCATCTGGAAGGAACAGATCTGCCCCTGGGGGAAAACAGAAGGAAGCAGTGGTCTTTACTGTTGAGCTGCAGGGGGAGAGTTGCCTGTGCAGGGGTGATCCAACAAGGAGAAACGGTTTCTCTTCTGGCCTCTCCCCACTTGGGCCCTCAAAACCCCTCGATGTGCAGCTTGATAGTTTATTTAACAAAGATGATTGAGGCTTTGCTAACTGCTCACAATAACAGCGGTAAGAATAAATAAAAATCTCGTTTGAGGGCCCAGGGTACTATAAATATTCCCAGCTCCACTGCTTAAGAGATTGATTATTATGGAGGGCTTGGTTGTCTGAGGAACTTCAAAATGAAGGTGAGGTTGGAGCAACAGGACAACAGGCAGTTGTCCTTGCATGCAGCTGACCTGGGTTCATTCCCTGGCACCATATATGACTCCCTAAGCCCCACCGGGAGTAAGCCCTGAGGATGTCAGGTATAGCCCCAAAAACATTAAAAGAAAGTCATCATTGGAGCCAGAGAACAACACCCTTCATGTATCAACCCAGGCTGTCTTGAAAGCCCAGAGCCTCACCCGCCCCACCCCCACCCCCAAGCATTGCCAGGAGTAGTCCCCGAGCTCAGAGCAAGGAGTATGTCCTGAGCACCATTGAGTGTGGCCACAAAAAGTGAAGTTGAAATGATTTCAGATAAGCTCCTGTAGATAAATTATCTGTAAGGTGGATCATGGGTACTGCCAGAAATTTCAGTGGTTTCACTTGCCACTCAATTAACTAATGTTCTGTGGGGAGAGGGGGATGCAGCCATGTGAGGTCCAGATCCCCCTGTCCAGGTGGAACACAGGCACAGCTGTGTCTAGCTCATCACAGTGCTCCCCCTCCTGTCCTCTCAAGCTTCCTGCTCTCAGACTTTGTAAACTTTGGAGCTATGACTGCTGCTTACAAAAACATACTAACTTGTGGGCTTATGTTACATTTTCCTATCACAAATACCTGTCTCAATAAATCTAGGTGTACATTTACTGTGAAAATAACCATATATGTTTCTAACTCTAAAAGCCCCCTGAGCATTGGTGATGGGACTGTTGCACTGATGATGGGTGGTGTTCTTTACATGACTGAAACCCAAACACAATCATGTGTGTAATCAAGGTGTTTAAATAAAATATTTAAAAAAATAGAAATTAGCTGAAAAGCAAATTAAAAGAATAAAGAGTCGTATTTTAATGCTAAAAAAAAAAAAGCCCCCTGATGGGTCAGAGTGGTAGTACAGCAGGTAGGACACTTGTCTTGCATGTAGCCAACTGGAATTTGATCCCAGGTAACCCATGGAGTCTTCTGAGCTTGCCACAATTTCTGAGTGCAAAGCCAGGAGTAAGTTCTGAGCAGTGCCAGGTGTGGCCCAGAAACCAAAATAAATAAAAATCTAGTTTATAAAGCTCCCCAGAAGAAAGAGTCAAGATATAAAGTACATATGATCTGCAAGTACCACCCACAAAGATTGGAGGTGGGAGCATTGTTGGATGAGAGAGTGCACCATTTGGAAGATGGAAAATGGGTGAAATGTTGGAAAAACACAGGTTGCTCCAAAACCAGCACCAGGGGTTGGAGCGATAGTGCAGTGGGTAGGGCATTTGCCTTGCACACAGATGACCCTGGTTTAATCCCCGCATCCTATATGGTCCCCAAGCACTATCAGGAATAATTCCTGAATACAGAGCCAGGAGTAACCCTTGAGCATTGTGGGTGTGCCTCCTAAAAGTTTCCCCCAAATAAAAGCACCAAGGAGGCCTACATGATAATATGACTTGTAGGAAACTTGCACATGGCTGGGTTCAATTCCTGGCACCCCGTATGGTTCAAACTCTGCCAGGGGTGATTCCTGAGTGCAGAGCCAGGAGTACCCTGAGCACTGCTGGTTATGGCACCAAGAAATCAGAATTTGCTCTATTGCAGCCAGAGAGATAGCACAGCAGTAGGTCGTTTGCCTTACATGCAGTTGATCCAAGATGGACGGTGGTTCGGATCCCGGCATCCCCATATGGTCCCCTGTGCCCGCCAGGAGTTAACCCCTGAGTATCGCTGGGTGTGACACCACCACCCCCCAAAAAAAGAATTCACTTTGTAGAACCATCTCAAAGGCTTGGAGTACTGGATGGAGAGGAAGGGACAGGTGGGCAAGATTGAGAGGCAGAGGTGCGTGAAAAGCTCTTAACAAAATGGTTGGAGCCCCCTAATCCCAGCCCATCCCCCTAAATATTCAGCTTTGGAGATGAATCAGTGACATAGGGGGAGGGCTCAATGTGGATGATGGTTTGCTGCTGATAAAATGCAATGATGGGGGCGGGCAGAGAGATAGCATGGAGGTAAGGCATTTGTCTTGCATGCAAAAGGTCGGTGGTTCAAAACCCGGGTCCCCTGAGCCTGCCAAGAACGATTTCTGAGCATAGAGCCAAGAAAAACCCCTGAGCACTGCAGGCTGTGACCCAAAAAAAAAAAAAAAAAAACACAATGATGGAGCCAGAATTAAAGCTGATGAGATTGAGGCCTTTGTCAAGAATAAGGGGCCGGCAAGGTGGCGCTAGAGGTAAGGAGTCTGCCTTGCAAGCGCTAGCCAAGGAAAGGACCACGGTTTGGTCCCCCGGCATCCCATATGGTCCCCCAAGCCAGGGGCAATCTCTGAGTGCGTAGCCAGGAATAACCCCTGAGCATCAAATGGGTGTGGCCCGAAAAACCAAAAAAAAAGAATAAGAAACAGGTTGGTGGGCCCGGAGAGATAGCACAGCGACGTTTGCCTTGCAAGCAGCCGATCCAGGACCAAAGATGGTTGGTTCGAATCCCGGTGTCCCATATGGTCCCCCGTGCCTGCCAGGAGCTATTTCTGAGCAGACAGCCAGGAGTAACCCCTGAGCACCGCCGGGTGTGGCCCAAAAACCAAAAAAAAAAAAAAAAAAGAGGTTGGTGTGGTGCTACAGCGAGTAGGACTTGCCTTGCACACAGCCAACCCGGCTTCCATCCCTGACATCCCACATGGTCCCCTGAGCCATAAGGAGAGATCCTTGAGTGCAGAGCCAGGAATGACCCTGAATATCACCAGGTGTGGCCCAAACAAAAAAACAGCAAGAAGCAGATTCTCAGTTCCCCACCTCCATTCTCATTCACCCTTTAGCTGTCACAGCTGGGCTGTGTTGTGTCAGGCTGAGCACACGGTGGACATCCCCAACTTTGCACATTCCAACACAAACTTCCCCAATGCCACCTCTTGCTTTCAAAGATGCTGGGTCACAAACAAAGCATAAGACAAGAAAGTATTCTTCAAAGTTTTATGGAGTCTGAAAAAATCTCCACCGCATGACCCAGTAACACGTGTAGCTGTCATAAACATGGGCTATGGAAATAGCTCAGATTTCCAAACACAACATGGCTGTCCCAATGCAGCTAGCCTCTGAGGGTCAGACTCAAATTTCTAAGTCAATCGTTATGACCTTTCTCTCCTATTCACAAACCAGAAGGCCTCCACGGTGGTCTTGGCAGCCGGGAGAGAAGAGGGGGAAGATGATATTAAACAGACTCGAACTCTTTCTGCCAGGCGGTGTATTTCTGAGTCAGATTCTTTGCTGAAGGCTTGGTATGGGCTAGCACATCCAGAAAGTCGGCCGTGGTGACGGTCTCCAGCCGGACCCCAAGCAAATGGCTGCTCTCTAGATGGAAACAAGAATAACAGCACAGCCATCGACCTTGCTAGGATCAATGTTTTCGAGATGCTAATAGACCTTCTTTCAGGACAATGCATAATGCAGCATTCTTAATGGTTAATGCAGCGAAAGGCAAGACTTAAGAGAGGGCTAGGGAAATATTCTTTAATGTGTACCTCAGCCCCTGGAGCTCAGACCAAAAGAAAAATGTGACTTCAATGGATGATCAGACTATTATTTAATATTTATATAGTGCTTCAAATGGACCCAGCCAACATCTGAGCATGCCAGAGAAAGAGAAGCTTTACGGAGTATCTCATCTGGGGGCAAAGTGATTCAAAACACAAGCCCAGAGGAGGCCCAGTGCAGGGAAGGATTTGGCCAAACAGCCTGAGCTGTGCACAGAGCCTCCCCAAACACGAGAGCAAGGTGCCCTCTGCTGGTAAAGGGTGAACTCGCACACACTTCTCGACCCTCCTTTACCTGGTTGTTGGTTTTCCAGGGCATTGAAGATCTTGCGCACAGGCCGCATGGCTGCCTCCTTGCAGACGAGTTTAATATCTGAGCCTGAGTAGCCCTCAGTCTCCTGCAACAGGCAAAGCCCCCCAGGGGGCAGCAGGTAGAGGCTGGTGTGATTATGGTGACTGCGTTCTCAGAACAGCTGCCTCTACCCTCCCCCAAATCTCATGCTCAGTTAGAAAAGCTGCTAGCAGGAAAGAGGCCAGGACCACACACTGCAAGGCCCAGCCTTGCTCCCGAGCCTATATGGCCAGATCCCAGGGTCACCCAACTTGTAACGAAGGCCTGGAGTGGCTCAGAAGACACAAAGTACAAATGTCCACTCAGGAGCCAGTCAGCCCAGTGTCCACTGGGGACTCTAGAGCTTCGCCACTGGAGGAAGACTTTGACTTACTAGTGACAACGGTCTGGTACTTTCTCAGTTCTTTATTTTTGGTTTTGGGCCACACCCGGTGACAGTCAGGGGTTACTCCTGGCTCTGTGCTCAGAAATCACTCCTGGCTTGGGGGACCATATGGGACGTGGGGGAATCAAACCGAGGTCTGTCCTAGGTTAGTGTGTGCAAAGTAAATGCCCTACCGCTTGCGCCATCGCTACAGCCCCTGGTAGAGTTCTTTAGGCCTACTGCACCACTGGGGTCTCATTGGTTGTTGGGTTTTTGTGGGGTTTTTTTTGTTTTTGTTTTTTTTTTTGTCATTGGGTTTTTTTTGGGGGGGGCAAATCTGGGGCTGCTCAGGGTTTACTCCTGGCTTTGTGATCAAGGCTTATTCCTGGTGGTGCTCAGGGGACCATATGAGGTGTTGAGAATCAAACCGAGGTCAGCCATGAGCAAAGCAAACACCTTACTCCCAGATGCACTATGGCCCCAAAAGGGGGCACCCATGGTCCTGCAGAGCAGCTTACTCGGGCCAGTAGTTTGTAGTCCAGCTCTGTGCGCAGCTCCAGGGCACTGTTGCTGACAGGCGGCAGCCAGTGGTGGATCATGGCCTGCCGGGCCTCCAGGCTGGGCAGGTCCACCAGGATTCTCTTCTCCAGGCGGCGTAGCATGGCACAGTCCAGCTCCCTGGAATCACATCAGTTATAGACACTGGCTGGGCCGGATGCTCATTTCCTAGGCAAGAACTATATTTTTAATTATGAGAACAATGATGCAGAGGACAAGGTAAAGTTACAGTGAAAGGACAATCGCCCATAAACAGAGTTCTCAGAAGAAATCCCCTTACTGACGCCTAAATATTGAACTTACAGTCAAAGAACATTAAGAAAAATAAGGCAGAACCCATGTACAAGTACTTTGTCCACAAGTCCCCAGATTGTATTACATTATAACATTTCTTAGCAGTACACAAAGCAAACTAAAGCCATGAGATTTATGTGACTCCTTAAACATTGAAGGCATAGTATTTTTTTTTTTTTTTGGTTTTTCGGGCCACACCCGTTAGATGCTCAGGGGTTACTCCTGGCTACGCGCTCAGAAATTGCCCCTGGCTTGGGGGGACCATATGGGACGCCGGGGGATCGAACCGTGGTCCTTTCCTTGGCTAGCGCTTGTAAGGCATACACCTTACCTCTAGCGCCACCTCGCCGGCCCCAGAGGGCATAGTATTTTTTTATATTTTCATGCACATGCATATTAGTTTAAGTTAACATCAAAAGTTTAGGAGGTTTTTTTAAGGGTTAGTCAAAAGAGCACAGTAAAAAACGGTGTTAGAGTGGCAAATATTGTTTGCATAGGCCCACCAAAATATGGGGGACATGGAAAGGAAAAGCCTTGGTTTAACTACAAGGAGACCCTACCCCTGAAGTTTCCTGGCATAAGACCAACTCTAGGCTCCAGGCAAACTAGTTTATTCAATCCAAGTCATTGTCTGTAGTGCCAATACAGTTTTATTTTTCATGCAGTCTCTATTATTGGCATCAGGTTTCTGTATTAAAGATCCTGGAATCTGCACATCCTACATTGAAGTCAGGCTGGTGTGGAGTATCCTCTAGTTTCACCTCACAATTAAGGGGCAATACAGAAAGCCCTGTCCAGTAAGCAGGTCATTATTGTTGTTAAGTCTTCCTAGTGTTAAGGGAAGTCTCTTTTGAGTAGGTCGATGTCAGAGCAGCGGTAGGGTCTTCCCTGGTAGAGGATTGCCTCCAGGTGATGTTATAGACAACCTTGGATGTTTCATAGATGTCTTCCCTGGATCAGGGGTGAATGGAGAATGCCCATTTTTCTGAGGCCTGTGCCAGGTCTTTATGTCAATGTTCAGGGTGTAAGGTCCCATTGCACTACAAGATTTGTGTGTTCCCATCACTATTAGATAAGAACTTATTTGTATGTATAGTATTTCCCATTTTAGTGTGCCTATGCAAACAAAAATAGAGCCACGTGGCGTTATCAGAGTATATGGGGGCGTAAGAACACGTCCAACAATACCCATGACTTGGTTCAAACATAAGCATTAAACTGAGGGACTCTTTCACCAAATTCCCTATTGAACAGTTCACAAAGAGAAGAAAAGATTAAAAAAGGGGGGGGGGGGGAATCGTCACTGTATAAGAAAATAGTCAGCAAAAGTTATAGCCGTCAAAGAAAACACCCATAAAATGTTGAAAAACATACGTGTCCTTTTTATGCCTTTTGGAATAATTGGGTGGGTGTTAACTCCAGGGCACCACTTTGGTCTGTGACTTAGGACTCTACAGTACTTAAGTTAAAAAGGGTAAATGTGGAGTAATGATGATAGGGGGTAAGAGAGTTAAAGAGAAAAATGATATTTTGTAGGGGTATGAAAGGGCAGAGTACAAAATGGACATTCTGCATACCTAAAACCATAATTCAACGATAGTGAGTACTATTAATGTATCTTGTGCACGTGGGGGTGCTAGCCCCCGCACGGTTTTGAAAATCTAGACTGGTAAGAGATTACCAGTGAATGTTTCAAGAAAGCCTAAGGAAAGCCTTGGGTACCTTCAAGCTCCGCCAAGGGACCCACCTCGCTGGCTTACCCAGGCATATGGCCCAGGGAAGCCCTGGAGATCTGGAGCAAGGCGGTAGAGGGATGCTGGGGTCACCCAAGTCCCGCACCCCCCCCCAGGCCTGGTTAAGAAGGCCTCTGGCATGGCGGAGACCTGCCGAACCCCATGCTGCTAGACACTCCTGGCTCCCAGGAAGGAAAGAGATCCTTCAAGAAGCTGGGAGGCTGGAAGCAAGAACTATATTTTAAGAATAATTGAGCATTGCAGGAAGCCTTTCTGCCTTGAAAGGGTCACCCTACATTTATGCCTGAGTGGACAGGGTGATTAGTTACTTCATGTGACGTGGGAAAAAAAATAATTGAAAAGACAGAAGGGGAAGGGGAGAGAGTGTAGGGAAAGGAGAAAGGGAGAGACCAAGGAGCTCAGACATTTTGGAGTGGGAAAGATATGTAACTATTCATCAAAGCCCTAAGAGTAGATACAAGAGTAAGCCTGTAACCCAAAGTATAATAAAAACAATAAAACTGGGGACCAGAGCAATAACACAGCTGTAGTGCATTTGCCTTGCACTTGGCCAACCTGAGACAGCCCCAGGTTCCATCCCCAGCATCCCATATGGTCCCCTGAGCCTGTCAGGGGAGATTTCTGAGCAAAGAGACAGGAGTGACCTCTGAGCACTACCAGGTGTGACACCCCCCCCCAAAAAAAAAACTGGAGGAAGGGGTCATGCCCACTGGTTTTCAGGGGTTACTCCTGGCTTTGCACACAGAAATTACTCGAGAGCTCAGGATGGGATGCTGGAAATCAATCCCAGGCATACAAGGACTCTACCCGCTCACAATATGATAGCTCTTGCCTGCAAAACAAAAAAATAAACAAAAACAAAACAAAACTTTAAGTTTGCTCAGGAACCTTGAGGCATGGGTGGAGGTGACCAGTGGGAGATTTGGAGCTAAAATATTGACTGGCTAAAACTTTGGTATTGGCAGCTTATTAAATCACCTTGAATTTAAAAAATAAAAAAGAGAAGATTTTACATTATTTAGAGGGATCCGGGAGTTTGGGGGGGACACCCAACTGACTCCTATCAAATGCCTGAGCATGTCTGTTGTAGCTGTAACATAAATTATTCAATCTAATTCAGCCCATGAGTGAATTATGCTTGACACCAGATAGGCACTCTGGGAAAGAGGGTCCTTCTTCCCAAACTCAAATATGTTCTTGAGTCAGAAACCAGTTCCCTTGGCACCCAGAAATCTGTGAGCTAGAATTTCTGAATGCTGGATGCAAATGTGACCTTTGAGACATTCCCTCCGGCACCTCCAGAAGTCAGATCAGGTGTGTGCAATTTTGCATCTGCAGGAATTTGGGTAATTTCATAACACACAATTTTGAAGCAAACAGAAAAGTAGAAGAAAATAAGTAAGTGCCATAGACGTACTATCTTGATTTAACGCTGAATCTTTGACCATGTTTGCTTGGTATCTGTGTATCTTAATCTTGCTAAATTATTTCAAATTAGTTTATATCATGAAGCCCCACCCTCGGTGCTTCAGCAGGCATATCCCCCCCAAAATACCCATCTTACAGAGCTGCCTTTCAGCACTGCCAGTAATTGCCACCTGTCCATTTCCGAATCTACCCAGTCATCCTCAAATTACCTTTTTAGAGAGCCCGAGCAAAACCTAATCAGGACCATGTACTACAGACGATATGTCTTAAATCTCCTGTAATCCAAACCTGTCTCCTTGCCCCACCCTTTACCCAAAAGTTAAGGTTCATTATAGAGTGTTCCATACTCAAGATTCAGCTGAGCTTGCCTCTGCGGTTCGTGTAACTGGTTCCTCTCTCTGTTTTTAAAGAAAAATTAGATCTAAAAGTTTGTTCTGTCTATATAGTAAGAGCAATACTTTCCAAGTCCCAGAAAGAAATAAAGTCCAATGTAGAAGATAATTCCAATGTGCCACAGCAAAATAAATAAATAAATAAGAGAGCATCTTTCCCATGTATGCTTTCTGGGGACAGTATAAGATCAAAAGATGTAAGCAAAGGCATGGATGTCCAGGAAGCAGAGGGTGCAATGGAGCAGCAGCAGCACTGCAGGTTTAGGTCCTCCCCTATCACCAGGCATGAAGGACAGTGAGTCAGTCAGAGCTGATGAGAAGACTCTGGAAGATACGGATGGGCGGGCTACCTGTGCAGTCTGGATGAATCGGTTTATACCGCAGAGGAGTGGACCTGGATTAGTGGGAGAAGAAGGAGAGGTCTTGGGCTGGGTCAGGGCAGGGTAGGAGGCGCCACAGAGAAAGGAAACCACAATGGGCCAGAGCGATAGCACAGTGGTAGGGTGTTTGCATTGCACGCCCCGACCTGGGACAGACCAGAGTTCAATCCCTGGTGTCCCATATGGTCCCCTGAGCCTTCCAGGAGTAATTTCTGAGCACAGAGCCAGGAGTAACCCTTGAATGTCACCAGTTGTAGGAGGGAGGGAGAGGGAGAGGGAGAGAGAGAGAGAGAGAGAGAGAGAGAGAGAGAGAGAGAGAGAGAGAGAGAGAGAGAGAGAGAGAGAGAGAGAGAGAGAGAGAACATCATTAAGCTCACATTTGGGGGACATATGACAAAGTACCCATGGGCCTTGTCCCAGGAGTGGCAGCCCTGAGGCATCCAAGGGGAGATGAGATTTGAGATGAGACTCAGATCCAGACCACAGACACAGGCTGAAGGAACAGGGCTGCAAAACCTCATTTATCCCAAGGCCTTTCCAGAGATGGGAACTTCTGCTCCTCCTGAGAATGCAGAAGGATCCTGGAAGGTCTTCTGGATGAACAATTTCTCCTGGTCCCCCCTCTTGTCCATGGGCTCCCAGAAGAGCTGAGGCAAATGGAACCTTGCTGGGGAGGTGGAAGAGTGAGCCCTGGTGATAGATGTCTCTATTGATCAGCTAATACCCTAAAGCAAAAGATTTACCTCAAAACGGCTTGTGGGCACAAAATAAGTGCAACTCTCTGACAGCGGGGCCTGATGAACACACTTTTAATGACATCAATAATAATGCTGTGAAACCGGGGAGGAAACGAAGGACAAATGCAATGTGCCCAGATATCAGTCTTCCTGCCAATAGATTTCTATAAAAGTGTTGACCTGTGGCGACCAGAAAGTCCCCCTCCATATTAAGACCTAGTTTTCCTTTGCCAAGGGCCCTTTATTGGGGCTATTTGAGATTTCCAGCCTCTCGCCAAAGAGTGTGTGACAGGGAACCAATGAAGGTGCCACTGACAGACCTTGGAGCCTGCCTTATTGGTGGGTGCATTGTCCACTGGCCACCTGGACAGCCTCCCTGGACTCTGGATCTTCCGTTTACCTGAGGTCCTGGGCATATTTATTGTCCCTTGGCCTGGGTCAAAGATCATCCTCATTGTATTTTTTTTTTTTTTTTTTGGCTTTTGACTTTTGGGTCACACCCGGCACACTCGGGTTACTCCTGGCTCTACACTCAGAAATCACTCCTGGCAGGCTCAGGGGATCATATGGGATGCAGGGATTCGAACCACTGACCTTCTGCATGCAAGGTAAACACCTTACCTCCATGCCATCTCTCCAGCCCCCAAAGATCATCCTGAAACTTCTAGAATAGGAGCACCAACTGCTCTGGTTTGCCCTAAGCTAGTAGAAACAGTAGTCCCAGATCTCTCTACAGCATGGAAGAAACAGTCCTTCCTCTGCAGGCAAAGTCACACCTTTGCATGCCCTCTCTGAAACTGGTGTGAAATGGCATTCTGGTAAGCCCTAAAGTTTTGGAGAACAGACTTCTGCTGTGGATGGTGGAATGCAAACAAAGCCCTGAAGGACACATCCCCTTTAGCCTTGTTCCACCAGCTCCTCCTCAACTCCCTGCAACAGACAAATAGTCTGTTCTCAGAATTACCTTTGCCCATCCGAGATAAGCTACTTCTTGGGGCATTTTCTTTGTGTAAAATTTTGGCTCTATTTGCTGAAAATCATGGCATTTGCACAAGTTCAGTTTATATATTTTTTGTTTTCTAATTATAACACTGTGATTTACCAAGTTTTTTCAGAATGAAGTTGTTTCAAATATTAAATGCTCAAATACTAATCCCACCACCATTGTGACCTTCCCTCTCCACCAGTGTCACCAGTTTCCCTTCCAATATCCTAGCCAGCCCCCTGGCAGGTGCAAACAAATTTACTACATATTGTTTATTATATAATACAAAGGCAAATGGAATTATCTAAAGTTAGATCAATACAGGTCAATTTGTAATAATTGGGGTCTTTGGGGGGTGTCGGGTCACACCCAATGATGCTCAGGGGTTATTTCTGGCTCTGTGCTCAGAAATCACTCCTGGCAGGCTCAGAGGACCATATGGGATGCAGGGAATCAAACTGGAGTCTGTCCTGGGTTGGCTGCATGCAAGGCAAATGCCTTACCACTGTGCTATTGCTGTGGTCCCTATAATAATTGCTATATCTCTCCATGGTGTTACTAAAGTCAGTGTCTAAGGATTTACTGGGCTTACATCCTTAAATCCACTAGTTGGTGCTAATTTAGCCTCTGTTTTACTGTTTAGGTTCACTGAGCTGGGCAGATTCCTACGTAATTCTCCCATCAGGTTCTGATGATACTGCTAAGCTGACATTGCTATAAGATACTGAGGTATTGTGCAGCCGCTTATGACCTCATGATCCAGGATCTATAGATCTGCAATAAATATGGTAACAGGGAAGTTTGATAAAGTTCAGTCATAGAGGTGGGCCGTTTCTGTCGAAGAGGGTCAGGAGTGGTGACAGGCTGCTGTGCCTCCCCATTTCATGAAGGCCCCAGAGTTTTCAGCTAGAACCAGTCCCCCTGGGAAGAATCATCAGCCATCAATTTCTTTTGTCACTCAGTAAAAGGACTGGACCATTTTTATACTGGGAAGATGGGGGTGTGTGTGATAAGGACTACTGAGTTTTCTGGTTAGGAGTGTAATGGGGGGACTTGGCCTGCCCCTCATGGAAGAATATTCTAGTGTTTTCAGTTTGTAGTCTGGTCTCACCTGAAGGTTCAGCTGCTCGTATTATTTAAGTTCATTCATTGTACTAGTCCGGTTCAAATGCTCACCTCTCCCAAGGAATCTTTCTTCTGTTAAGTAACTACCACCAGAAGTCGCCTCCTTCCTGTACAAGTTTCAGCTGTCTGGACTAGACCCTGATGCTGCTTCCATCCACCACTCATCATAACCTGTGCTGATATCTCTCCTAGTAGCCCATCTGCCAGTCATCCACTGGATGCTGGAGCCCATAGATTGGGCTTTAAAGTCCCATCCTGTCTTCAGAACAGAAAGTGCCCTGTACGGTTGGGTGTGACCCACTAACAAATAAAATAAAATTTAAAAATGAAATCATGCAGTTTGATGCAATATGGATGAAACCAAAACCAGTTTTTGTTTGCTTTGAGTTTTTTGTTTTCTTTAAGTAAAATAAGTCAGAGGGAAAAGGACAAATACCATATGGTTCACCCATCTGGAGTATAGAGAGAAATAAAACAAGAGAACTGACAGGATCAAACAATGAATGTCAAACAACGACAGGATCTGACAGGATTTTTGTTTGTTTTGTTTTGGGGCCACACCCAATGTCTCTCAAGGTTATTCTTGTCTCTGCACTCACTCCTGGCAGGTTCAGGGGACCACTGTGATGGCGGGGCTCAAACCCAAGTTGGCGGCATGCAAGGCAAATGCCCTACCTTCTGTGCTATTGCTCAGCCCCAATAATAAAAGTATTTTTAAAAGAAACATCCGGGGCCAGAGAGATAGCATGGAGGTAGGGAGTTTGCCTTGCATGCAGAAGGACGGTGGTTCAAATCCCGGCATCCCATATAGTCCCCCGTGTCTGCCAGGAGCGATTTCTGAGCATAGAGCCAGGAGTAACCCACAAGAGCAGCCAGGTGTGACCCCCCCAAAAAAAAAACAAAAAAAAAAAAAGAAAGAAGGAAGGAAACATCCCACTGGAGAGAAGAGGGCTCCTACACTGAAAGCACATTTTCAGAACTATGTTCTCATACATTCCCCATGTAATCAAGTCTTGGCTTTGATGTTTTCTTCTAAATATAAGAATTTGGAATGGGGCTGGAGAGATAACACAGCCGTAGAGCATTTGCCTTGCACATGGCCAATCCAGGACCTATGGGTGGTTCGAGTCCCGGCATCCCATATGGTCTCCTAAGCCTGCCTGGGATGGTTTCTGAGCCGAGAGTCAGGAGTAAACCCCTGAGCACTGCCAGATGTGACTCAAAAACAAACAAAAAATAAGAATTGAGGGGGTGGGGTTCTTAAATCTCTGCTTTGGTTTTTAAGAGGAGTGGGAAAATTTCTAAATCTTTTGCCAAGTACAAGAACACAACAAGCTTTAACATGCTTCCCACATATAATTTTTCACACCTTATTAAAACCAACTACCATTGAGTTAAATGAGTTAAATAGACATCTAAAGATGGCATCCGCCTTAATAGCCCCTTCCAGGCTCCCGGGTCCCCCTGGACTCCTCAGCCTCCTTTTGTGAACACTCAACCCTCAAGATTGGCCAGCTTTGCCCTAATTGTGCTCAGTAAACATTTCTTCGTGGCTATTACTTGAAGTGGCAATATTAAAGATGCCACATTTGCTAGTCTTGTCTTTGCTTATTTACACCTCAAATGGCACCGATGAGCTGTTATTTCTTGCTTCTCTACTCTCCATCATGTTCTAGACAGGGAAGGTGCCTACAGAGGGAAAACCCCCAAATCCACCACTGAGCGAGAGAGTGATTGTCCCCTCTGAGAGGCAACATGGATGAGTCCACAGAACAAGGTGGTAAACAGACTATGCAGGACAGCCCTGTACCTGGAAGATCCCCAGAGAGGGGAGACACTAAGACGCTACTGACCACCATGAAAAATTTATTTGGGAATGGAATCTTAAGAACTGGATTTTTACAGTTTGGTATCATTGCGTTATTTCTCCCAGAAAAATAAACTGCCAGGGTAAGATAAGTTTATTCCCTCTCCTAAGATAAATATTTGTCCCAATATTCCTGATTTAAAGAAATAAAAAGGTCTGGAGGCAAAGTACAATGGGACTAAGTGCCAACCTTGAATGCGACTGACCCTGGTTTGATTCCTGAGCACAATAAGATGTGTTGTGGCTCCAAAACAAAATAACTAATATTCTTTTTTATTGTTGTTGTTGTTCATGTTGATTTAAAATTTTTTATTTAAACACCATGGTTACAAGATTGTTCAGAGTACAGGGTTTTTTTTTTCCAAATAAAGTTGTTCATGACTGAACAATGACCCCTCACCAGTGCACATTTCCTGCCACAAATGTTGGTTTGTGTGTGTGTGTGTTTTTTTTTTTTGAAGGGAGAAAATTGTACCACATCTTACTGTGAACAGACTTACTCCTGGGTCTATGCTCAGGAATCTCCTGTTGATGCTCAGGGGACCAGTGTAGTGTGGAACTAGGGTTGGCCTCATAAAACACCAGCAGTACCTTATCCCCTGTATTATTTTTCCAGCCCCAAATCAATATTCTTGTTAAAAATATTATTTCCTCTTAGAAGGGTTGGTAATATATAACAAGGGATTTAAAAACATCTAAGTCCTTCCTAACAATAATAATCCTATTTGATAAACCTAAGAGAAATGATCAGAAACTTAGTCAAAGCTGTGTCCACATGAAAGTGCAATTCAGAGTTATTTATCATGAATAAAAGAGGAAGCATTATGTACATTCACATGTTCACTCAACTGTAACATGTGAAATTTGAAGTCACCATTCCAAAAACCACTTTCCAAGGGTCATCCCTTACTCTAACATTAATGAACGAACATCAGGCAGAAGTGGGACACAAAATGGTCCAATCTCAAAGGAGAAGTTTGACCACTTCATTCTCAGCAACTAATCCAGCAACTCAATTTCTAGGAGCTAAGCAAGGGAACAGCATCCAAGCTCACAGTAGTTGTTGTACCACCTTCAACAGAAAAAAGGAGATGCCACAGAAAAGATGAGCTAGATGCAGGGTGGAATAAACTGTCTTAAGTACAAAATAGAAGCCTGGACTCCTATCAAAAGGACAAGGCAGGGACCAGATCATACAGTGGGCAAAGTGCCAGCAGCAAACCAGAGTTGGATCCCAACATCCCATATGGTACCCTATGTACCATCAGGAGTGATTCCTGAGTGCAGAGCCAGGAATAACTCCTGAGAATCACTGGGTCAATAATGGCCCCCAAAACAAAACAAAAACAAGGCAGAATTTTTTATACTTCGAAAGATCTTCAGGCTATTTTGTAAAGAGGGGAAAAGTATGCTCAGCTCTGGTGTGAATTGAGCTGTGTGATGGATTGTTGGCGTCTTGGCATCTCCTTTTCTTGGGTCAGTAATTCTCAAGTGTGTTTGAGGTTGGGCAGGATTTTACCACTGAGGAAGCACCAAGAATGCTTGAAGATATTTGGGTTGTCACAGATTTGGGGTCCCAGTGCTATGTGCAAGGCAAGTGCCCCACCCACTATTCTATCTCCTAGATCCTTTTAAAAAATTAAGTTACCATCAATTTACACCATTGTAGAATTTCAGGGTCATAACTTAACTCCTCTCCATACATACGGGATTCACCACACCCCACCAATGTTCCAGTGCAACCTGCCACAGAGGCCCTTTCCCTTTTCCTCTGTCAGTTTCCCTTCTGGCAGCCATCCTAATTTTCACAAGTTCAAAGTTACTTTAGTTGTTCTTGCCAGTTTAGTTGCTTTAATTGTGCAAAGAGATGAAAAACAGAGATTCTGGGGGCCGGAGCAGTGGCACTAGGGGTAAGGCATCTGCCTTGCCTGCACTAGCCTAGGACGAACCATGGTTCAATCCTCTGGCATCCCATATGGTCCCCTGAGCCAGGAGTGATTTCTGAGTGCATAGCCAGGAGTAACCCCTGAATGTCACCGGGTGTGGCCCCAAAACAAACAAACAAACAAACAAAAAAGGAAAACAGAGATTAACAATCAGGGACAAGTCTCTTTTGAACTCCATTTGTGGGGCTTTCGGGGGAAGGGGGCATAAGACCCTCCTCAGAAGTAGTTCTGGGGCCTACCAGGGCTATACCCAATGGTATTTAGGAGGCCATTCTATGCTGGGGACCAAATCCAAAGTAGAATGTGTGCCTGTGTGCCTGGCATGCACTCTAGTCCTTTAAGCAATTTCTCCACCCTCTACACTCCAATTTTGGAGGGAAACAGGCCACACCCTAGTGGTACTCAGGACTTACTCCATGCTCTGTGCTCAGTATCACTAATGGCAGAGCTCAGGAGATCAACTATAGTATCAGGGATCTTTCTGGGATCAACTACATGCAGAATCATCTTTCCCATTACTATCTCTCCCTAAACTTTACCTTAAGCCCCAAGACCCCCCACTTTAAAGTACTGTATAGAAGTGCTATATTCTAAACATAAGTTGCCAATTGCCTTCACATTTAGAGAAAATTTTACAAGTCAGAGGGGAGGTGGAACCAGACTGAAGTTAAGAATATGGGGCCGGGCGGTGGCGCTAGAGGTAAGGTGCCTGCCTTGCCTGCGCTAGCCTAGGATGGACAGCGGTTCGATCCCCCGGCGTCCCATATGGTCCCCCAAGCCAGGAGTGACTTCTGAGCGCATAGCCAGGAGTAACCCCTGAGCGTTACCGGGTGTGGCCCAAAAACCAAAAAAAAAAAAAAAAAAAAAAGAATATACCTAAAAAGACAAATCGTCACTTGTTCAGTGACTTCTTTTTGAGGATCCCAGAGGAATCACGTACTACAGAAGTTTTTCCCTTTCATTTCTGAAGGTGGAAATAGATGTAAAGATGGCACTGGGGGTCCACTCATTCATAAAGATGGTGCTAGAACTGTGGTGGTGAGCAGTAGGTGTGAAGTCAGACCTCCATAAATTTATACAGGATTGTAAACCACAAAATTATCAAAAAGGTATACAAAATATTGTCTGCCTCAGCCTCTATCAAAGGCAATATGGAACTTTCTCAAATAAGTAAGAATAGAGTTCTCATATAGCTCAGTGATTCCATTTCTGGGCATCTATCCCTAAAACATAGGACATTATTTGAAAGGATAACATAGCCTACATTCACGGCAATGATTGATATAATTACCAGGGTAGAGAAACAGCCCAAATACCCTATAGCAGGTAAGTGGATCAATAAGCTGTGGCCTGCAGACACAATGGGATACTAGGCAGCTAAAAGAATGGCTGAAATCATGCAAGTGGGTTGAGCTGAGGTTCAGTTGAACCAGGTTGAGTGAAATGAGTCAGAGGGAGGACAAATACGGGATAATCTCAGTCATCCATGGAATACAGAGGCCAAACAAAAGAGGAGAAAAAGAAGACAAGATGAGGAGGACTTAGAAACAGTGATGGAGGGTTGCAGGGAGTTGAGGGAAGTGATAGGGTATAGTAATTTTGTGTGCTGACACTATTGTGACTACCTAGATTATAATAATGAGAACAATCACTCAAGCGGGAAAGAAAGCAATGGATGAGGCAGGGCAATTGGCAGTGGAACGTCCCAAGCCTTACTTGAATCCTGATGCTAATATGAATGGAGCCACCTCTCATAAATTGTATGAGAAGTGAACCCCCAACCCCCCACCAGGAAGAGCCACATGCCCTTCTCTGTCTCCTGTCTTACTTACAGCTCACAAGGATGAAGGGATGAGGGAGATATTCTTGCAGCCGTGAAGGGATTATAATGATTTTTAAATATACTTTCCAAACAACATTGGTTTTCCCCCATTCCACTTTTCTTATTTCCCAATCCCACTCCTAGAATTGTTCTTCACCCTCTCAGGGATATGTTTTGAATAAAAGATTCTAAGAGTAGATTATGTTTTCAATTAGAGATTATTTAGTTCCCATTTGCTGCACAACATTAAAGAAAAAAATTCTACCTTCTAACTGAGAAAGAAAACCAACTTTCATTTTAATTCTGTTAAAGTCCAAATATTATTGTCCAAATGTTCTTTGAAATCTTGGAGGTTTTAATTCTATGCCAAAACTCTGCTTAAATTCAAGTAATAATCTGAGCCAGAGATTGTACAATGGGTAAAAATTCTTGCCTTGCATGTGGCTCACCAGGTTCAATACCTGGCCCCTCAAGTCTCCTGAGCTCATTAAGAGTAAGCTCTGAGCACAGCTGGTGTGACTCTCTGCAAAATAAAACTTTATGTTAAAAAAGAAGATAATCTGACTCAAATTTTAAAATGTCCAACAAGAAAAACAAGAAATGTTTTTTTTTTGGGGGGGGAAGCAACAGTACAGTGGGTAGGGTGCTTGCCTTGCACACAACTAACCCATATTTGATCCTCAACATTTCGTATGGTTCTGAGCCCCATCAAGAGTGATCCGTGAGGGCCCAGAGAGATAGCACAGCGGTGTTTGCCTAGCAAGCAGCCGATCCAGGACCAAAGGTGGTTGGTTCGAATCCCGGTGTCCCATATGGTCCCCCGTGCCTGCCAGGAGCTATTTCTGAGCAGACAGCCAGGAGTAACCCCTGAGCACTGCCGGGTGTGACCCAAAAACCAAAAAAAAAAAAAAAAAAAAAAGAGTGATCCGTGAGTGCAAAACAGGAGTAACCCCTGACTATGTCTGGGTGTGACCTAAAATAAAACTTTTTTGGTTTGTTTGGGGGCCACTCCCAGTGTGTTCCCAGCAGTTCTCCGGGGCCACATGTTGCTGGAGAATTGAACCAGTTTGGGGCCGCATATAAGACAAGCATCTTGTCTTATATGTCCCACCTTGTCCTTCCTACTTGTCTCACCTCTCCGGACCTATGACAAACTTTTCCACTGTCAAGAGAGTAAAGAGTAAGTACTTATACAAGAAAGACTTCAAATGAATCCATTGGGGCTGGAACCAGGAAAGATCTGACTTGGAGAGGCCAAATGTAGCATTGTCACCTATATTCAAACTCACACAAATTATTATCATTTTACTCTCAAGATCTCTTACCACGGCAAATTCGAGGCTGCTAAGACAAACACCAGGTCTTCTGAGCGAGCCAGCCCATCCATCTGCACCAGCAGCTCTGTCTTCATCCGCAGGCTCCCCTCATGCTCGCCCCTGGACAGATGAGAGGGGATTGTCCTTAGATTCTCCTGAGAGTGCCTCGGTGAGTAGCGCTCACGGGCACAGGCAGATTCCAAAGGGCAAAACCATTTCTTAACCCACAAAACTGCCTTCCCTTTTTTGTTTCTTAACCCCCAAACTGATCTCTTGAGCACCATATACAAATCTTCCCCTCTTCGCTTAGACAGCAGGCTCTAGATTTCTAATCTCCCAAAGTGTGGGGGCTGACCAAAGCCAGTGCATAACATTTTAGGTGAGCTATGCCTTTCCCTGGGGGAGAAATCTCTCTGGGAACAGCCTTTGTTCAGTAGTTCCCCAGAATTCTTATTTCTTTAACACAAAATAGCCAGAGATGTTTTCACATCATCTTCCCTGAGCCCCTGACTCTGAGGATTTTAGAATATAAGTTCTGGGCAAGGACACTGGCAAGTACCTTGTGGTACATCCATTCAATCTTATGAGTTTTCCAAGTTAGTCCCAGGGCCAACATTGAAGTGGAGAGCAACCAGGTAGATGGAAGAGCCCACACAGGCCATTAGGGTACAGCAGATCAGGGAAGGGGGGCTAAGCCAAAGGAGTCTCAGGCTGTGGCTGGTCAGGTAAAACCTCTTTAGATGGAAAGAGTGCTCTAGCTTGGGGGTAACACCCATTAAACTATAGAAACGATCCTTCATCCATTCCTCTCTTTTCTTACTTCCTCCCTTCTTCTCTCCCTCCCTCCTTGACCTCCTTCCTTTTCTTCCTCTTTTCCTCCTTTCTTTCTTCTATCCCTTCTACTTCCTTCCTTCCATCTTTTCTTCCTTCCATCCTTTCCTCCTTCCTTTCCTTCCCTCTTCCTTCCCTTCTCCTTCCTGCTCCTTCTTTCTCTCCATCCTTTCCTCCTTCCTTTCTGCAGTGCCAGGGATCAAGGCATGTACTCCACAGCCCTAGTTCCTACATCCCTAGTTCCCAAAATTGTCCCCTTTCAATCACTGGCATGACTCCCATATATTGTGGATGCATTTGGATGGTGCTTTTTCCCTGTTGGGAAAATGACTTTAATGGGTACAATTTCATAAATTATACTCTAGTTAAATGTTCAACAGTGAGATGTTTGCTTTTTATTACTACTAGTCCTGCCTTGGTGATAGATCATTAGAGGGCATTAATAAATACAGCTGTGTTGATATTGCCCAGATCTGGTTTCTCATTCAAGCTGGGACACAATTTAGAAAAGCTTCAAAGAAATATACCACTAGGAAAGGTATTCTTAATACACACAGACAAACACACAAACCCACTCACACAAACACATACAAAACACACATACAGACCAACACAAATATTCATATACTCACATACATAAAAATCAGCACACACATTCAGACACATATTCACACATACAAACCAATACACATATTCATAAACTTACACATACATATACACACAAACACACATATGTGACACACACACCACACTCCACAGTTCATTACAATCTAAGCCTTGTCCTTTCTAGCTGAGCACATTCGTGGACATTGACTCTTCAGAGATAACCTATGTGACGTGTAACATGGCAGGCTGAGCCAGACCCCAGTGTCTCAAATAAGCAGCAGCCTCCTCGCCTCTCACACCTTGGCAAGGAGCAAAGACTTTCCCTTGGGACGTGGCCCCTGCAGCCCTGCTGCCCACAAGCCGCCCGTCTGGCTCCAGCAGCTGCGGTCAGGGCAGCTATTCTGAGCCAGTGGCCTATTGAAGGCCGCCTGGGCTGGGACCCTGGTGACCCGGCCCAGCCAGTGGGGACGGCAGGAGGGTGGCTGACACTTCCTCCGGTGATAAAAACGACTCCAATCAGCTCTTCAGTTAACAGGGTCTAATTTAAAGGCCTTTCCGTGTGGCTGCAGAAGAACTGTGGGCTTATTAATAGGCTCGTTCTGCTGGTAAACGTCGATGGGCTTCCGACCATCAAAGACACTTATAAGGGGAGCAGAGATGACTGACAGAACCCAGCAACCGGCAACCCCTGTTACCCGGGCGCTGTGCCCCTCTGACTCATCACCGACTCCAGCTCGTCCAGGAAGATGGTGGAGGGGGCATGGTAGCGGGCGAGTTCAAACAGCACCTGTGGGAGGAAGGAGGCGCACGCTCAGATGTCTCCATCAGTGAACGGGCTCAGAGGCTCCAGAGCCTAATCACGAGACAGAGCCTGTAATCAGTCCTAAGCATCTACACTGCACCATTACTGTGATAACTTGACAATAGCTACATTTCCCTCCAGCACCACCCAAGCAGGTTGGATGGTCTGATTATTCCCCCCTTTCCTCTTCCTCTTGATAAACTAAGATGTGGAGAGTTTCTGGGAAGGGCTTAGCTCCAGATCACTTACTCATGGGATCGAACTTAGTGCCTCAGGTGCCATGGAAAGTCAGGCTTAATAACAGGTTCCTTGGGCATCCAAAGTCATGGGATTCATAAAATCATTTGGTGGCAATCACTTTACTTTTAGGGATAATGAGAGGAAGCACAGAAGGAAGGAATGCACTGGAAGGATAGGGAGAGGGCTTGGTATGCGTCCTGTCTTGTAGAACAAAGTGGAAAAGTCTTGCCTCTCTCTGGTCCCCAAATTGTTTTAGGGAAGGCCCCTCCCCCAACACTACTGCTGGGTAGCTCTCAAAGGCAATTCCCAATTGAAAACGTTGCTTCATTCCAGAATAAAATATTGTAGTCAGAACAAGAACAGGAAAGCAAACAACAAAAAAGAACAGACATATAAAAACAAAATAAAGTGCTCTAAAGGGAAATGCAGCGGTGATGAAAAAAGTAGAAAAATACTAAGCCTTTTTTGTTTCTTAACCCCCAAACTGATCTCTTGAGCACCATATACAAATCTTCGCTAGTTGATCAGAGAAAGCAGTAGAGATTTAGAAAAGATAGGGTTTCTTTAATAGGCATAGGGGATTTATTTTCTGTGTCTTAGCACTAGCAAAGCATCCCAGAACAAATGAAAGGGGAAGGGAAGGGAAGAGACAAAAGCCAGGTGTGATTTTGAGTAATAACAGACTGTCCCTAGCAGGTCTCTGTGTCATGGAAACACCCTTCTCTTTCCCACTGCTGCATGCTCAAGCATGATCCTTTCCCAGAAACACACTTTATTCCACCAAGACCATTGGATCAACTTGATGAACTGAAAGAACAGTGTCAGAGCCTGTTCCTGCATCACAAATGCTTTTAAGAAATAATAGATAGGGGCCGGAGAGAGCACAGCAGCGTTTGCCTTGCAAGCAGCCGATCCAGGACCTAAGGTGGTTTGTTCAAATTCCGGCGTCCCATATGGTCCCCTGTGCCTGCCAGGAGCTATTTCTGAGCAGATAGCCAGGAGTAACCCCTGAGCACCACCAGGTGTGGCCCAAAAACCAAAAAAAAAGAAAAGAAAAGAAAAGAAAAAATAGATACAGGGGTTAAAGAAAATACAGGGAGAAGGGTGCTTGCCTTGTACAGGCCAACCTATGTTCAGTCCCAGGCTGCCCAAATGGTTCCCAGAGCCCACCAGGAGAGATCCCTGAACACAGAGCCAGGAAGAAGCTCTGAAAAATTGCTAAATATGGACTAGTCCTTCTCTCACAGCCAAAAAATAAGGCATAACACATGTAAACACCTGCCAGGAGGCAAATGACAAAGATCCCTGAAGCTAAGGATGCTTGGAACAGCAAGAAGCTACCCAGTGGGAGAGGATATCGGAACTCTGCCTGATAGATAGGAGCACCAGATCTGGGGATTTTGTCTTCAACTGAGAGCCACTATTCTTCCCCTTGTCAGAGTATAGATAGAATCCTGGGTAAGTGTTCTGGATGCATTAGTCTAAAAATTTTACAGGTACTTGGAATAAATTAAGGCATACAGTTAGGTGGGGGTGGGGAAGTATGGAGAGATATAAGCACCAACAGGTGCATGCATTTGCTAAGGAGACCACTCAGTGATTCAATAGCATCAGCTCCTAAGAGGCATAAACATTAGGAGGGAAAGGAAGAACAGAACTCAAGGGTTCCCTATAAATAACTATTTAATTGAAACAAAGGAGAAAGGAATGGGAGGAAGCCATCTCGGATTTAGGGGAAGGTCCTGAAGGGCTTTGCTTTATCTGAAAGCTTCATGGCAGAGCCAGAAGTCTGGCAGAGCATGGCCAAGATTTTCCAAGTGAGGATCTATCTTTCCAAGTGCTCAGAAAAGGAAGAGAAAATAAAATAAAGTCTTTTTCTGGATGTATAGGCAATAATGTCCCTCAAGGTTAGCAGGAGTTGTTTTCCTCTTCTTTTTTTAAATATCCAAATTAAAAATGAATTTTCCAGAAAGATAATACACATTATGGCTGGAGAAATAATATCTTTTTTTCATTTGGGGAGTGGGCCACACCAGTGCTCAGGTGTTACTCCTGGCTCTGTTTAGAAATTGCTCCTGGCAAGCCTGGGAGATCATATGGGATGCCAGAATTCGAACCACCACTAGTCCTGGGTTTGTCGTTTGGCAAGGCAAACCCCCTACCACTATGTTATCTCTCCAGACCTGGAGGAATACTATAGCAGGTAGGGCATTTGCCTTTGCATTTGGCCAAAGCAGGTTTGATCCCCAGGACTCTGTATGGTTCCCTGAGCCTGCCAGGACTGACTAGTGAGCATAGAGCCAGGAGTAAACTCTAAACACAGCTGGGTGAGACCCAAAAACCAAACCAAACAAAAACAAAAAAAAAGAAAGAAAACAAATATACATATCGGGCCATAAAAAGATGCTCAAGTCCAGTCAGAATTAAAGAAATGCCCATTTGAATATTTGCTATCAGATTGGCAAAATCTTTAAGGTTTTGCTGAGTTAGCCATGATGTTCAACGACCAATGACATTCCTACACCATGGTGGGAGTATAAACTGGTACGACCCTATTGGCAGGCAATTTTGGCAATTTAATTACTTCAACTCATCCCTTTCAAGTCAAAAAAGGTCTTACTCCTATATACACAAAATCATGTATATAGTAAGACTGTTTGTAGTAGATGAAGAAATAGTACAGTCCCTACAGAAAAACTCCAAGGGCAGGATGCTTGACCCAGATTCAATCCCCAGAACCTCATATGGTCCCACTGAGCCCTACCAGAAGTGATCTCTGAGCACAGAGTTAGGAGCAATTCTTGGGCACAGATTTAGGGGTAATCACACTGGCAGGTGTGACCCCCAAAAAAGATGGCTTCCAATTTCTTCTAACAAGAGACTGGAAATAATTAAAATGCTTATAAGAGAAGACTGGCTGGGCCCGGAGAGATATCACAGTGGCGTTTGCCTTGCAAGCAGCCGATCCAGGACCAAAGGTGGTTGGTTCGAATCCCGGTGTCCCATATGGTCCCCCGTGCCTGCCAGGAGCTATTTCTGAGTAGACAGCCAGGAGTGACCCCTGAGCACCGCTGGGTGTGGCCCAAAAACCAAAAGAGAGAGAGAGAGAGAGAGAGAGAGAGAGAGAGAGAGAGAGAGAGAGAGAGAGAGAGAGAGAGAGAGAGAAGACTGGCTAAAATACCTTGATATGCTCCATGCCAATGAGACATACGTGCAATTAAATGTTCTAGTAGTATGGAATCACATCCAAGTTATAATGCTAAGGATTGGAGGTGGAATGAAAAATACAGTAAGGTATGTGAGATGTGCCCACCTGTATTTAAAAAGGAGAGAAGAGATGGCCACCGTTATTGATGAAGATATTGAATGAAGATATATGAGTGTTCCAGAAGGCTGCATTATAGAGGATGCCTCTTGGAAGAGAGGGCTTAGGCATATATTTTTTCCTTTGTAATGTTTTTTCTTTTCTTTTCCTTATTTGTTTGGGGGCAACAGCTTACCCTTTGCTCTGTGCTCAAGAATCACTTCTAGTGGACTTAGGGAAAACAAGTGCTTTGAGATCAAACCCAGGTCCATCTACTTGTAAACACTCTACCCAATGTACTTATCTTTCTGGCCTCTATAATGGTTTTCAAACAGACAAGTTACTTTTTAAATATATGATAAAGGAATGGGAAAGTGAGGGAGCATTGTTTTCTCAGTTGTAGAATTCTAGCAGAGTAAGATCAATGAAAGGAAAACTCCAGTTAAAGAAAAGTTTCCCATGTAATGGAGAGTTGTCAGTGATGCTTTTGGCTATTCAAAATGAGACAAGAAAACTCATTTAATTTCTGTCTAGGTTTAGAAAGTTTATAAACTTGTGGAGGACATTTGTCTTGCATTTGGCCAATATGGGTTCAATCCTCAGTATTCCATATGGTCCCCAGAGTCTCCAGAAGTGATCCTCGAGCACAGAACCAAGAGTAAGCCCTGGCAGAGCCAGGTATAGCCCCCAAACAAAACAAAGCAAATTCAGGAACTATCAAAATGTATTCTTGTGCTTAGGTAAGTCCTGTCTCTGGAGTCATAATAAAGTATTTCTTTGAGCATCTTGCAGTGTCTTGAGCTACTCTAGCCTCCACCTCTCTCCATGAGACTCAGTGAATCTAAACCGATTGGGCCAGGGACTTGTCACCATCATCTTGTTGCTCAGCACAAAGAAATGGGATGCCTACACAAATGTTTGCATGATAATAAATATTCCTTTAGTTGGATTTCAGCTCATTGAACTTCTGCTGACAAGAAATCATGTGGAACCCACAAAGTCAGAAGCAGCTAAATTCAAGTCCCACCTTTTACCTGCCACTGAGTCAGGCACAAGGTGAAGAACAAAGAAACAAAAGATGTGCGTGAAGATTCCTTCCAATTGCAATCTTGAAGAATGGGAAGAGATTATAAAAGTGTGTAAGTTTGAAACATCTTGAGAACAACCTCAAAATCCTAAATAATAGGCTGCTTTAGGTAAATCAATTCTTTAAAAATATTCTGACCTTCCAATAGGTCAGAATACATTGAAAATGAGTCATCTGTAGGACTGTAATTGAGCAGAATATTTTAGTCTCTCCTTTTCAGAAAATATATAATATTTATATTCACTTAGTATTGATTACTTATCAGTCATCCTACAGAGTGCAATAGTTTAAGAGGATTTCTGAGAAGGACCCATCTCTCATAGAGGCATAAATCATAAACAGGTATTCTCTTAAGGAGACTGAAGGTACTGTCAAGTTTTCCCATACCGAATATACCAGAGGCTCTGAGGGCAATCGTGTAAACATGGAAGCAATCTCTTAAGGGAAGAAGAAATCTGACAGGCAGAAAATTTGCACAGAGTTTCTGAAAGGGTAATAAAGTTTTCAATTTTTTGGTTGTCCCATAGAATTAGCTAATCAAGTTGTTAGCACATAACAGCAATCTTTCATTAAATATCAACTGAATATACTGCACATAACTTAATACTAAATGCTTCTTGAATAAAAGAAAATAGGCCTTTTCAGGGACTTGGTCCAGTTTCCATGCCTGGCTTGCATGAGTCAAAGCAAGGTGGTTCCTTACCAAAGGAAGGGAAACAGTTTTGCTGAAGGCAAGGTGAAAAAGAACCACTGAGACTATTTAACTCATTTTTCGGACTTTTGATAATCAAACTCCAGGTCAAAATCTAACATCTATCACCTAAAAATAATGAAGTTCTAACACCATTTTTTATTTTGTTATTGGTGTCTGCCAGATCCTATTGCACTGTATTTTATTTGCTTATTCATCTATTTATGTATGTATATATGTATTTCTGTGGTGCTGAAGGTGTAACCCAGGGCCTCACACACGCAAGGCAAGCATGCTATCACAAAGTTCTCCAGCTGAAACTTACTGTCAAACACCAGATCTCAGAATTCCTACCCGAACAAGTTTTTCTGAGTCCCCTCTCCACTTGCTGACAATGGTGGAGGCAGAAATGTTAAAGAACGTGGTCTTGCATTCCGTGGCCACTGCTTTGGCCAGCAGTGTCTTTCCTGTACCTGGAGACACAGATGGGTAAGGACAGGGTGAGTGGCCTTCAAACATCTCTACTCCCAGACCAAAGCCAGCCTCACCCCACAAACAGGGAAAAGGTGAGCAGACACATTATCTCCTATCCTGGAGACATGGGGCATCTCAACCTCTTCAACCACCCTTCCAACACCAAGACCCACACCCTTACCTGGAGGGCCATACAGCAGCAGTCCTTTCCAAGGGGAGAGAATCCCCGTGAAGAGCTGCGGGTACTATGGGGACAAGGACTAAGGGTGAGATTCACTCAGTTCTTCCTCCTGCACCACCTAACTTGGGCTCTACTAATGAAGCCAGAGATAAAATAACACAACTCAGAGCAGCAGCTCTTCTTGGCTTTTTGGTTGCCTCAAAGGAGCATTCCCAACTAACTAGGTGCCTAGAACCATGGGGTGCTCAGGGTGGAACCCACAGCTTCCACACACCAAGCCTGCACTTATTTACACCAACTCCAGGTCTTCCTCATTTTTATCTCCAGCTGCTTCTATATAGATCTTGTTTCTCCTAATTTTACTCTCTTGTCTGATAGTATGATAGCATGAGTCCATTATTATAACTCTTTAAGAGAATTCTTACCTGTTTGTTTATTAGTTTGGGGAGTGGGCTATACCCTGTGGTGCTCAGGGACTTTTTCTGGCCCTGTGCTTAGGAGAGATCCCTGGTGGTGCCTGAGGGACCATATGCAGTGCCAGGAATCAAACAGAGCAGCTACATATAGGGTAGCCCTGTATTATCTTTCCAGCCCTCAAGAAAGGAAAGTATGGTACTTTTTTCTCTATCACAGGGGTAATTGTTTCCACATGTACAATGTCATTTCCCCTGAGTTCTCTGCATCTGGGGATCACTTAGGTGCTCTATAGCAGAGATAAGCTATAAGCTAATCACCAAATAAAGGTGCATCTAAATAAATTACAAAGCCATGGTGAAGCCTCTTTTAGAAGATGGGCATGTCCCATGCAAAATGCTCTAAGGGACTCCAAATCCAGAGTGGGCATGTTTGGGGACCAAGATTCAAATTCAAACAGTCTGGGAGATAGGGGAAAGGGAAGACATAGGGTTGGTAGACAATAACAGAGAAGAGAAAGAAGTAAAACGTTTTAACCAGTTCTTAGTTTCTTGCTGATAAATAAGGCAGAGCTTGGCATTATACACAGAGCTTGTATTGTGTGGACAGCTCACCCAGTTTTCACTAAGGTGTCCAATCTGCTTAGGAAGTCTTGTACTAAAGACCCTCTCCAAAGAGATGGGAATCAAATTTCTACTGATCCTGAACATCAGACGTACCCCTGTGTCTGACCATAAGTGGGCCATTTTCATTGGGAGAATATAAATAATCAATCAACTGAAAAAAAAAAACACAACAAAAACTATATTCATGTTGGTTACTATACAACTGAAACTCAATCATGAACAACTTTGTAGCTGTGTATCTCATAATTCAATAAACTTTTATTTTAAAAACAATCTTAAGAAACAGTTAAAAAGTAGTATGGTGAGTCTCATATTTTATTAAGGAGAAGGGGAGAAAGATGGCAGGAATAGGGGGGGGGCCTGTGATTAGTGTGATGACGCTAAAATATAGGTGGTGGGTGTATTGAGACATATAAAAGAATAAAGCTGAACCCTCCAAATTTTATAGTATTATAAACTAATGACAAATATGTTATATTTAAAACATAAGGAATTGTGTTTTAAGAATCATACAACAGCAACAAGAAGAAGAAATGAATTGAGCTTTCCCCTTGAAATAAAAGCACCCAAAGATCAAACACTTCATGGACTCAATAAGAGATCACTCACAAAAATCAACTTGCAATCCTGAATGGAGGAAATTGGCCACAAGTTATGTGCGCCTCCCCCTTTCAAAGATCTCCACCAACTGAATCTGATCTTGGCCTTGTGACTCTGGCCAATGGCACATTACCAAGAATGAGAGAAGAGACACTGGACATACCCATTATGGGACATAAACTGCTTCCTGAGGTCTGTAATCGTGTGATCTAGATGAGTCTCACCTGCTGGAGATGAGAGGCCCATGGAGGAGACCCCAGAGGTCATGGCCTCCCCACCTTTCTCAGACAACGCTGACACCCAGGCCTGTGAGGGAGCCCAGATAATGTCACAGCAAAAGAGATGAGCCAACGTAGCTGAGCCCAAGCCAAATTGCAAACAAATACATCATTGCTGATGGATAAGCTTGGGCAGGTGAGACTCATGCGTCACACTGACAGTCTTAGAGAGATTTGTCTCCCCATTTTCAATCTGTTGGGTGAGTCATTCAGTACAGAGACTTGTCAGTAAGCCACTATGGGTGCAGATAGTTCCACAGATACTGCTCTGGGAGTGAATATCTAGTGTCTAATCAGTCCCAGAAGAAGCTAAGCCCTGGAAGAAAGGGACAGAAGCAAAGCAGCTCTAGTGAGAGGCCATCTCTGCAGGGTTTCTATGACAAGAAGCATCATTTGAGGGACCAGGGAGATAGCTCTGTGGGCTGGAACACATGCTTTGCATGTGAAAGTCCTGGGTCCAATCCCTGGCATAAGGGGTATCCCTGAGCACCACAGAAATGACCACCAACCCCTAGATGGAAAGTAGTCCCTGAGCACCATTATGTGTTCCCACCCAATCACACACACATACAAATAAGGACAACTTTGAAGCGAACTAATTTGAATCCATCTATATAATCATATCATATACATTCATATTTGAGCTTAAATGACTCTTAGAACAGACGTCTGCCTAGAACTAATGGGGCTCGTTTCCAGACTGCCTAGACTTGAAAGGACAATGCTGGACATGCCAGTATTATGGCACAGGCACAACCCTGACTGGTGGACAGAACTCCATCCCTCCCTTCTCTTCCTGTTGGGTCCATGACATACTGCTTGTTCAGTGGGTAATAAACAGAAATGCCCCCCTGGAGGCTTCCCGGCCTTACCTTTATAGGATACACAACAGCTTCTTTGACTAACTGCTTGGCGGCACTGAGTCCAATAATGTCATTCCACTTTATGTTTGGATTATGAAGATAAATGTCCTGCAATGCACGTTTGATCATTTTGTTAAAACTAATGTTTTCCTCCACCTCCACCACCGGCGTAATAAACATAGGAGCCAGCAGAATAGCTGAGTTACAAGAGAATATAAAGTGTGGGTGATAAAACTTTTCATATTAGATCTACGTTTATATACACATTGTAATTTTGGGCTCAATTGCCAAAGGGATGCCATAAAAATATTCAGTGATTTTCCTTGAAAGAGTTACCAATGATATAACAGGGTGGTACCACGGGGCCTGGAGAGAGGTCCCCGAATCTGCCCATGATGGACCACACCTGTCCTCGATGAATAACCAACCTCACTGATTTACGACCACAATCGAAGAAGCCACAGAAGATGCCTTCAAATTACACCACTCTGAAGCTGCTCCTAGCTGATGCCTGGCCCCCTCTCTTACTCCTTGATCTCACAAACACTCTCTTAATTTGTTGCGTAAGAGAGATAATGCTCCTCGGAAACCAATTTCTCTTTTCTCCCTAGTGATCACTCCCTCCTTCCAGCAGGAGCAATTGCTTCTACAAGATTTGAGGATGCTGACAAGCAAGCAAAAAATGCAGTTTCCCCTTTTCGTAGTGGAGCCCTGTAACAACCATCCAGGGCAATCAATTAAGGTGGCTTTCTTGATAACTCATTTACACCTTCCAAACTTCAATTTCACAGGATGCTCTGAACAATCACTCTGGGGGCCCTTCTCAGCAGGAGCCAGTTTCAAGCAAACTGAGTGTCTAGAGCAATATATAATATATTTATAATATATATATTATATATATATATTATATATATATAATATATAATATATATAATATATATATTTATATATATAATATTTATAATTTATATATATAATATAAATATAATATATAATATTATATATATATTTAATTTATAATATTTAATTAATAAATTTTAATATTTAATATTATTTATTTAATTTATAATATTTTTTTTTAATTTTTTTTTTATTTAAACACCTTGATTACATACATGATTGTGTTTGGGTTTCAGTCATAAAAGGAACACCACCCATCACCAGTGCAACATTCCCATCACCCAAGTCCCAAATCACCCTCCTCCCCACCCAACCCCCGCCTGTACCCTAAACAGGCTCTACATTTCCCTCATACATTCTCAATATTAGGACAGGGGCCGGGTAGGTGGCGCTGGAGGTAAGGTGTCTGCCTTGCAAGCGCTAGCCAAGGAAGGACCGCGGTTCGATCCCCCGGCATCCCATATGGTCCCCCCCAAGCCAGGGGCGATTTCTGAGCACATAGCCAGGAGTAACCCCTGAGCGTCAAACGGGTGTGGCCCAAAAAAACCAAAAAAAAAAAAACCAAAAAAAAAAAAAAATATTAGGACAGTTCAAAATGTAGTTATTTCTCTAACTAAACTCATCACTCTTTGTGGTGAGCTTCCTGAGGTGAGCTGGAACTTCCAGCTCTTTTCTCTTTTGTGTCTGAAAATTATTATTACAAGGGTGTCTTTCATTTTTCTTAAAACCCATAGATGAGTGAGACCATTCTGCGTTTTTCTCTCTCTCTCTGACTTATTTCACTCAGCATAATAGATTCCATGTACATCCATGTATAGGAAAATTTCATGACTTCATCTCTCCTGACAGCTGCATAATATTCCATTGTGTATATGTACCACAGTTTCTTTAGCCATTCATCTGTTGAAGGGCATCTTGGTTGTTTCCAGAGTCTTGCTATGGTAAATAGAGCTGCAATGAATATAGGTGTAAGGAAGGGGTTTTTGTATTGTATTTTTGTGTTCCTAGGGTATATTCCTAGGAGTGGTATAGCTGGATCGTATGGGAGCTCGATTTCCAGTTTTTGGAGGAATCTCCATATCGCTTTCCATAAAGGTTGAACTAGACAGCATTCCCACCAGCAGTGGATAAGAGTTCCTTTCTCTCCACATCCCCGCCAACACTGTTTATTCTCATTCTTTGTGATGTGTGCCATTCTCTGGGGTGTGAGGTGGTATCTCATCGTTGTTTTGATTTGCATCTCCCTGATGATTAGTGATGTGGAACATTTTTTCATGTGTCTTTTGGCCATGCGTATTTCTTCTTTGTCAAAGTGTCTGTTCATTTCTTCTCCCCATTTTTTGATGGGGTTAGATGTTTTTTTCTTGTAAAGTTCTGTCAGTGCCTTGTATATTTTGGAGATTAGCCCCTTATCTGATGGGTATTGGGTGAATAGTTTCTCCCACTCAGTGGGTGGCTCTTGTATCCTGGGCACTATTTCCTTTGAGGTGCAGAAGCTTCTCAGCTTAATATATTCCCATCTGTTAATCTCTGCTTTCACTTGCTTGGAGAGTGCAGTTTCCTCCTTGAAGATGCCTGTAATGTCCTGGAGTGTTTTGCCTATGTGCTGTTCTATATATCTTATGGTTTTGGGGCTGATATCGAGGTCTTTAATCCATTTGGATTTTACCTTTGTACATGATGTTAGCTGGGGGTCTAAGTTTAATTTTTTGCAAGTGGCTATCCAATTGTGCCAACACCACTTGTTGAAGAGGCTTTCCCTGCTCCATTTAGGATTTCCTGCTCCTTTATCAAAAATTAGATGGTTGTATCTCTGGGGAACATTTTCTGAGTATTCAAGCCTATTCCACTGATCTGAGGACCTATCCTTATTCCAATACCATGCTGTTTTGATAACTGTTGCTTTGTAGTACAGTTTAAAGTTGGGAAAAGTAATTCCTCCCATATTCTTTTTCCCAATGATTGCTTTAGCTATTCGAGGGTGTTTATTGTTCCAAATGAATTTCAAAAGTGTTTGATCCACTTCTTTGAAGAATGTCATGGGTATCTTTAGAGGGATGGCATTAAATCTGTATAATGCCTTGGGGAGTATTGACATTTTGATGATGTTAATCCTGCCAATCCATGAGCAGGGTATGTGTTTCCATTTCCGTGTGTCCTCTCTTATTTCTTGGAGCAGAGTTTTATAGTTTTCTTTGTATAGGTCCTTCACATATTTAGTCAAGTTGATTCCAAGATATTTGAGTTTGTGTGGTACTATTGTGAATGGGGTTGTTTTCTTAATGTCCATTTCTTCTTTATTACTGTTGGTGTATAGAAAGGCCATTGATTTTTGTGTGTTAATTTTGTAGCCTGCCACCTTGCTATATGAGTCTATTGTTTCTAGAAGCTTTTTGATAGAGTCTTTAGGGTTTTCTAAGTAGAGTATCATGTCATCTGCAAACAGTGAGAGCTTGACTTCTTCCTTTCCTATCTGGATTCCCTTGATATCCTTTTCTTGCCTAATCGCTATAGCAAGTACTTCCAGTGCTATGTTGAATAGGAGTGGTGAGAGAGGACAGCCTTGTTTTGTGCCAGAATTTAGAGGGAAGGCTTTCAGTTTTTCTCCATTGAGGATAATATTTGCCACTGGCTTGTGGTAGATGGCCTTCACTATATTGAGAAAGGTTCCCTCCATTCCCATCTTGCTGAGAGTTTTGATCAAGAATGGGTGTTGGACCTTATCAAATGCTTTCTCTGCATCTATTGATATGATCATGTGGTTTTTATTTTTCTTGTTATTGATGTTGTGTATTATGTTGATAGATTTACGGATGTTAAACCAGCCTTGCATTCCTGGGATGAAACCTACTTGATCGTAGTGGATGATCTTCTTAATGAGGCATTGAATCCTATTTGCCAGGATTTTGTTGAGGATCTTTGCATCTGCATTCATCAGTGATATTGGTCTGTAATTTTCTTTTTTGGTAGCGTCTCTGTCTGGTTTAGGTATCAAGGTGATGTTGGCTTCATAAAAGCTATTTGGAAGTGTTTCTGTTTGTTCAATTTCATGAAAGAGTCTTGCCAAGATTGGCAGTAGTTCCTCTTGGAAAGTTTGATAGAATTCATTAGTGAATCCATCTGGACCTGGGCTTTTGTTTTTCGGCAGACATTTGATTACTGTTTTAATTTCATCAATGGTGATGGGGGTGTTTAGATATGCTACATCCTCTTCCTTCAACCGTGGAAGATTATAAGAGTCCAAGAATTTATCCATTTCTTCCAGGTTCTCATTTTTAGTGGCGTAGAGTTTTTCAAAGTAGTTTCTGATTACCCTTTGAATCTCTGTCATATCAGTAGTGATCTCTCCTTTTTCATTCCTGATACGAGTTATCAAGTTTCTCTCTCTCTCTTTCTTTGTTAGGTTTGCCAGTGGTCTATCAATCTTGTTTATTTTTTCAAAGAACCAACTTCTGCTTTCGTTGATCTTTCGGATTGTTTTTTGAGTTTCCACTTCGTTGATTTCTGCTCTCAGCTTTGTTATTTCCTTCTGTCTTCCTGTTCTTGGGTCCTTTTGTTGAGCATTTTCTAGTTCTATTAGCTGTGTCATTAAGCTACTCAGGTAAGCTCCTTCTTCCTTCCTGATGTGTGCTTGCAAAGCTATAAATTTTCCTCTCAGTACTGCTTTTGCTGTGTCCCATAAGTTCTGAGAGTTTGTGTCTTTATTGTCATTTGTTTCCAGGAACCTTTTTATTTCCTCCTTGATTTCATCTCGGACCCACTGGTTATTGAGCATGAGGCTGTTTAACTTCCAGGTGTTAAAGTGTTTCTTCTGAGTCCCTTTGGAGTTCACAAATAATTTCAGAGCCTTGTGGTCAGCGAAGGTAGTCTGCAAAATTTCTATCCTCTTGATCTTATGGAGGTATGTTTTATGTGCCAGCATGTAGTCTATCCTGGAGAATGTCCCATGTACATTGGAGAAGAATGTGTATCCAGGTTTCTGGGGATGGAGTGTCCTATATATATCCACTAGGCCTCTTTCTTCCATTTCTCTCCTCAGGTCTAGTATATTCTTGTTGGGTTTCAGTCTGGTTGACCTGTCCAGTGTTGACAAAGCCGTGTTTAGGTCCCCCACAATTATTGTGTTGTTGTTGATATTATTTTTCAGATTTGTCAGCAGTTGTATTAAATATTTTGCTGGCCCCTCATTCGGTGCATATATGTTTAGGAGAGTGAATTCTTCCTGCTCTACGTACCCCTTGATTAATATAAAATGTCCATCTTTGTCCCTTACAACCTTCCTGAGTATAAAGTTTGCATTATCTGATATTAGTATGGCCACTCCAGCTTTTTTATGGGTGTTGTTTGCTTGGATAACTTTTCTCCAGCCTTTTATTTTGAGTCTATGTTTGTTCTGACTATTCAGGTGCGTTTCTTGTAGGCAGCAGAAGGTTGGATTGAGTTTTTTGATCCATTTAGCCACTCTGTGTCTCTTAACTGGTGCATTTAGTCCATTGACGTTGAGAGAAAGAATTGTCCTGGGATTTAACGCCATCTTTATTTCAAAATTTGGTGTGTCTTTTGGGTAGTCTTGTCTTAGATTAGGTCTTTCAGTTTTTCTCTTAAGACTGGTTTTGTGTCTGTGAAGTTTCTGAGCTGTTTTTTGTCTGTGAAACCATGTATTCTTCCATCAAACCGGAAAGTGAGTTTTGCTGGGTATAGTATTCTGGGTGAAGCATTCATTTCATTCAGTCTTGTCACAATATCCCACCACTGCTTTCTGGCATTGAGCGTTTCTGGTGACAGGTCTGCTGTAAATCTCAGGGAAGCTTGCTTGAACATGATTTCCCCTTTTGATCTTGCTGTTTTCAGAATTCTGTCTCTATCTGTGGGATTTGTCATTGTGACTAGGATGTGTCTTGGGGTGGTTTTTCTGGGGTCTCTTTTGGTTGGTACTCTTCGGGCATGCAGGATTTGATCACATATATTCTTTAGCTCTGGGAGTTTCTCTTTAATGATGTTCTTGACCATTGATTCTTCCTGGAAATTTTCTTCCTGGGTCTCTGGGACTCCAATGATTCTTAAGTTGTTTCTGTTGATCTTATCATAGACTTCTATTTTCGTCTGTTCCCATTCTTTGACTAATTTTTCCATTGTCTGCTCATTTGCTTTAAGTTTTTTGTCCAATCTCTCCTGCTGTATGGAATTGTTATGTATCTCATCTTCCACAGCACCAAGTCTATTCTCAGCTTCTGATACCCTGTCCCAGAGCTTATCCATTTTGTCATTCACTTCGTTTACTGAGTTTTTCAGGCCTGTTAGTTGACATGTTATTTCAGTTTGGAGTTTTGTCATTTCTGCCTTCATATTTTCTTGGTTCTTATTAGTGTTCTGTTCAACTCGATCCATGGTTTCTTGGAGTCTGTTGAGCACCTTCCATATTGCTAGTCTAAAGTCCTTATCTGAGAGGTTGATTAGTTGTTCAGTCATTATCTGGTCCTCAGAATTGTCATCTTCATTCTCTATGTCTGATGCTGGCCTGCGCTGTTTCCCCATTGTCACATTTGTATTGTGGGTTTTTCTACGTGTTGTGGTGGTATTCATTGTCTATATGATGTAGGCAGCACACTCCTCTGGCTCCTCCCTTTCTGGATGGGCTGACTTGCCTCTAAGGGAGGGGAGTCCTCCGTGGATGAAGCCTCACACTGGGTCAAATCTTAGGCCCGAGCATGTAACAGAGAAGACAGTCCAGAGAGAAATGTTTGCTTCTGTGATATAGCGCTGTTCTTAGTGTGATTTTTCCTTCTTGTTGCAATGGAGTTCTTTCCTTAGAAAGAGTGCAGGGCCGCGTAGCGAAGCGGAGCGGCCGTGCTCCTCTGAGCCTCTTTTTGCCCCACTCGCAAGAGTTTCACGCAAGAGGACAGTAGACAGACATAGACAGGTCACACTCACAGTCTTTCACAGCTGAGCCCCACTGGGCCGGTGTACTTTCGCGGATTTTCCCCGCCTGGTGTCACACACAGGGAGCCAGCTTTTGCCTAATTTATAATATTTAATTAATAAATTTTAATATTTAATTAATAAATATATATATTTAAGCCTCCTTTGCAAATCATTATGAATGGCAGAACAATCTAGAAACTTTTTTTATATATATTTAATTTTTCATTGGTAATGGATAGGAATGTAGCTCCATGGTAAAGTCCATGCTTTGCATATATGAGGCCCAGTCTTCAAATACAAATGATAAAGTAGGGGCCAGAGCTATAGTCCAGTGGGTGAGGTGCTTGCCTTGCATGTGGCGGACCCAGATTCAATCTTCAGCATCTCATATGTTTCCCTGAGCCCCGCCAGGAGTGACCACTGAGCTCAGAGTCATGTACATAGTTCAAAATATGAATATATATTTTTCTTTGTTTGGGGGCCACAAGCAGCATTATTTAAGGCTTACTCCTGGCTCTTTACTCAGTAGTCATTGCTGGAGGCGCTTGGGGCTCATATGGGATACAGGGATTGAACCCAGGTGGGCCATTTGTAAAGTAAGTACTCTACCTACCATACTATATCTCCAGCCTTAAATATAGATATATTTTTGAGATGCCAGTGACATATAAAGCATTCCTGTCCCTCGGCTTTCCAGCACTCTCTACAATGTTAACACATTCTACTAGAGACAAGTGCTTTTGCCTGTGCATTTGACTATTCATGAACCATTCCTGGCTGGAAAGAGAAAGTCCTGTCTTCTCATCACTGGAAAACCCATCCAGGAATGTTCCACAGATTGCACATTCCTTGCAGGCATGAAGCCACAGCTCATGCGGAGGGTGATCCAGGCAGGATCCCTGCTATGTGGGATCCCTAAGGTTACAGAAGGATTTGACTTTGAGCACCCTGCAGTCATGTATGTGTTGGCTCCACAGCTGAAATATGCAACAATTAAAGGACAGGGGAGGTGTGATAAATTAACAGAAACAATCTCAAGAGAATCTACTATCCATAGCCCAGTTTTCACTCATTACATGGTAAGCCTCCCTTTCTATGAAAAGAAAGAGAGGCTTCATCTTTCTTGAGATTTGAAGCATCCATAGACAACAGCCAGACTTCTTGCCTAAGTTCCACCTGTTCACACTTCATTTCCCAATTGGAAGTTCCTCCTTCTATCCATCATGAATCCTCTTTTGGAAGTAGTGAGATCCTCTGCCCTGTAAGGCATTCAAGCAAAGGCAGCTGACAGATTCTCTACGGCCAACCCAGACTACAGTAAGAAAGACTACAGGCATCAATTCAAGCTACTCTTCTATAACTCTGTCCCCACTAGACAGGTCAGCCCTCTGAAAAGAAAAATTTTTGTGGGTCTGAGAAACATATTTTTCCTCAGTTTTCTCCCCCCTCCCTTTGTCACAGCCTGACTTGATCCCAGCCATGTCCCTGTCTCCACATTGTTGGGCCCCTGCCACCATCCTATCATCAGAACAAACTATGAAAAATCCACAGGTGATGCCACTGTCTCCGCAGACCCTATTGCATGATGCCCTTCCCAGGAGCCTGGCTTTCCCTCCAAGCCTGATGCCCACTGCTTACATCTTCTAGACCAGGGGTCCTCAAACTTTTTAAAACAGGGGGCCAGTTCACTGTCCCTCAGACGATTGGAGGGTCTGACTATAGTAAAAACAAAACCTATGAACGAATTCTTATGCACACTGAATATATCTTATTTTGCAATGAAGAAACAAAACATACAAATACAATATGTGGCCCGCGGGCCATAATTTGAGGACCACTGTTAGACTCTTTAGAAACATTAGCACATGCCCTGTGAGATTTCAGGTACCCTCCACCTCTTCACCCTATGCACCCATGACTCCTTGCTGCATATCCCATTTCCTATTGCTTCCCCCACCATGGACACAAATACCCTCCCTTTCTGCTCTCCCTTGCAACCACTCCTTGAACAAGAGGCAAGGCACCCGCATGGGCAAGGACTATGTGGGGACTTCTCCTCCTTGTCTCCAACCCAGCCCTAACAAGCCCCCAAAGGCTGGCAGTGGGTCAACTGTTCCCTCAAGGGTGTGAGTTTTGCTGCATCTCCATGAAACAGCTCCTGAGCCCCAGCGCCCTTCAATCAAGTCCATTAAATCTGATGTCAATGCAAAGGGAGCAGCCTCCTGGAGCTCAGCTCTCTTTGGTCCTAGTCCCAGGTAAGCAGCTCAGAGGCACACAGCTCGGGGAGAGGAGGATCTGGACATCTCATGCAGCCAGCCAATTCCATCGTTAACCATTGCCCCCCTAGAGCCTGGAAGAGTCAAGCTGGGGAAGTCCCTGGTTCAGAGCAGCCCCTGGAAGGCTCTTTCCAAGGATCCCTTCATTTCCCGCACAGTTCCTCCTTCCAGGGTTGAACCTGTCCCCTGCCCCTTTAGCCCCCAACCCCAGCTTGCCTCTCCCTGTTCACCCACCCTTCACCTGCCCCTTCCTTTCTAAATCTTCCTCTCTTTCGAATTCCTTGGGCCCTCTCTAGTGATAGTGGGCTTTTTATATTGCAATTTCATGATTCTATCATTTATTTATCATGCATTATTGTGCCTCTAAACAATCTGAGTGCCTCTGCAAGTGGGGGTACTTTATAAATAAATGATCATATTTATTGCTATTAATAAAAGCAGCAGCCCGCAGTGCTCCGGGAGCCCCAGTTGCGCCCGTAAATTTGTGAATTGAACAGCAGATCTTACCCGGCTCACCACGGCTGCCAGTTCTCGCATCTCACTGTTCATGCCAATGAAAGCACTCAGAGGTTTCAAAAGCCGCTCCTGAGAAGGGGAACAGGGGTGATGAGGGGTGATGGTGCTTGCATGAGACCAACATCGCTTCGCTCGCTTAGGGAGGACAAGGAACTCAGGACTCATGACACCGAGGGTGGTAGCAGCTGTGACCTTCAACTTGCTCTCAAGATCTCTCTGGACTCAACATCCTGTTTCTGCTGGTGGTGCTTAGATGCATATGCGAGGATGGCTCCTCCTGGCCACTCACCGAGGGGTCAGGGTTACAGTTGAAGCTGTTCAGCTCAAGCTCACTGCTTGTTCCTTTGATGGCATCTGTGATCAGCCCCCGGAAGTCAATGATTCGGCCCTGAAAGGAAGGACTGTTGTTTATAAGCTCCCGACACACAAGGCAGACCCGCCACAATCGTTTCAGCCTCATAAATGCCAGACACATTTATGTCCCTTCTGGTATGTGGACAAACTTAAAAGAAGCTTCAGAATTAGAAGACCCACAAGGGGCTGGAGTGATAGCACAGTGGTGAAGCGTTTGTCTTGCACGCAGCCAGCACAGGACAGACCCCCGTTCGAATCCCGGCATCCCATATGGTCCCCGAGCCTGCCAGAAATGAATTTTGAAAGCAAAGCCAAGAGTAACCCCGGTGTGACCCAAAATAAAAACAAAAACAAAATAAAAAGGGAAAGAAAAATGGAAAAGACCTGCAATCATAACAAACAAAATGAGTTTTTCCTCAAGTTGGGGACACTCTACAGAGAAGCTGTAAATGGCTGGAGAAATAGAAGATGGGTCAAGAGCTTGTTTTGCAGGTAGCTGACCTAAAATCAGTCCCAGCACCATGTATGGGACCATGATCACTACTCTTGATCTCATGAAACCACCCATCAGGAAAGACTCCTCAGCCTGCAGGTGGAACCATATTTCCAATGGATTCTCCACCACTCTCGGGAGAAAACACCCTCGATAACCTATGTGAGAATGATTTCCAATTCTTCAAACACTACTGCCCGTGGGATGGGGGGAAAGCATCCTGATTTAGGCCAGAGAAGCTAAAAGGCTCACTCAGGCCATACAATTAACTAGTGACTCAAGAGCCATGATTCCAACCTAAATCTCCATCTCCCACACTCTGTCCAATGCCACTCTACAGTCCCTAAAAGCAGCAGGAAGAAGAGAGACTGCTTGCAAATAGGAGTAAGGCTGGCCACTCAGCTGGGGGCTCCAAGACATGTTGGGCCCTAGACTGAGGTTGCTTTTATGTCATTGGTATAACGTGGAACATGCATTCTGATTTTTCCCACTTCACAGATGCTTTGAGAAATGAGGCAATAGGCCCAGAGCCACATTGCTGGAAAGGTCTAAGCTAAGTCTATACCTATATCCACCAGCTTTGGATCTGGCACCTTAAGGAATGACAAGGCTACTTGATATTTGTCCACTTATTTATTTTGATTTGGGATCCACACCCCAAAGCACATAGTTTAGTCCTGGCTGTGCTTGGGATCATTGCTGGTAGACTCAGGGGATCATATGGGGTATTAGGGATTGAATCTGGGTCAACTATAGGCAAGACATGTGTACTCTCTGTTCAGCCCCAGAAAAGAAAATGTGTAGCCAAATTCCTCCAAAGATTCAAGAGTCTCTGTCCTGGGACCTGAGCAAAAACTTCCATCCAGTCATTAATGAGGGGGAGAAGAGGTTGGGAAGGGAGAGGATGGAGAGGAGAAGATGAGAGAGAATGATGAAGAGAAGGGAAAGGAGAAGGGATGAGGGGAGAAGAGCTGGATGTCCCCCTTTCCCTGGCTTCACAGCATACTCACTCTGTGCGCTCTGCCGGTGTCTTCAGCGGTGCCCTTGCGGATTCCTGACACAGACAAGCCAAAATGTGTGTTCTCTGTTGATGTGTTGCTGACACACTCCTGGAGAGAGTGAAGGACAGTGGGATGTCAGCCAGCTGGGTGCCATCGATAGCACAGCATGTTCCAGGTTCCACTCAGCAGGATTCAGTCCCAGTGTGGCTGGGCCACTGTGGTGCAGACAGAGCAGACAGTGTTTCTGCCTGCCTCTCACCTCAGTCTTTCCCTGCTAAGCAGAAGTGTCTTTCTTTTCTTTTTTTTTCTGGGCCCCACCCAGTGATGCTCAGGGGTTACTCCTGACTATGTGCTCAAAAATCGTTCCTGGCTTGGGGGGAACCATATGGGATGTCAAGGGATCGAACCGTGGTCCATCCTAGGCTAGTGCTGGCAAGGCAGATGCCTTACTGCTCTGGCCCCATCTTTTCTTTCTCTTTCTTACTACTTTCTTCCTTCTTTCTTTTTCTTTCTTTGTCCTTTCTTTCTTTTCTTCCTTCTTCCCTTCTTCCATCCCTCCCTACTTCTTTCTTTTTTTCTTTCATTCATTCTTTCTATTTTCTCTCAACTTTCTCAACCCTCCCTCCTTCCATTCCTTTCTTCCTTCCTTTCCACTCCTCCTTCCCTCCCTCCCTTCCATTTTAAGATGTTTGTGTTTTAAGTGATAGCACAGCGGTAGGACATTTGCAATCAGCTGACCCAGAATAGACCTGGATTTGATCCTGGCATGCCATGTGTTCCCCCAAGCCAGGAGCCATTTCTGAGCCATAGTCAAAAATAACCCCTGAGCATCACCAGGTGTGGCCCCAAAACAAACAAAAAAAAAAAAAAAACAGATGTTTGTGTTTTAAGATTTACTGGTGGTATTCAGGGCTTACTCATAGCTCTGCACTCAGAGATCATTTTGGATAGGCTCAGGGAACTATATATAGGATTCCAGGGATTGAACACAGGTTGGCATGTGCACTGCAGATGCACTACCCACTGTACTCTTTCCCCCAATCCCTCCAGCTCATTCCTTTCTATTCCTTTCCATCCTCCCACTATTTCTACGGTTCTCTCCCTTCCTTCTGGTGCATCTTGTCCTAAAGCAGGGTATAGTGGCTTTTGGGAGCCGTGGTCCATCCTAGGCTAGTGCTGGCAAGGCAGATGCCTTATTGCTCTGGCCCCATCTTTTCTTTCTCTTTCTTAGTCCTTTCTTCCTTCTTCCCTCCCTCCTTCCTTCTTTCTTTTTCTCTTTCTTCCTTTCATTCATTCTTTCTATTTTCTCTCAACTTTCTCAACCCTCCCTCCTTCCATTCCTTTCTTCCTTCCTTTCCACTCCTTCCCTCCCTCCCTTCCATTTTAAGATGTTTGTGTATTAAGGGACTGGAGTGATAGCACAGCAGTAGGGCATTTGCAATCAGCTGACCCAGGATGGACCTGGATTCGATCCTGGCATGCCATGTGTTCCCCCAAGCCAGGAGCCATTTCTGAGCCATAGTCAAGAATAACCCCTGAGCATCACCAGGTGTGGCCCCAAAACAAACAATCAAAAAAAAAAAAGATGTTTGTGTTTTAAAATTTACTGGTGGTATTCAGGGCTTACTCTTAGCTCTGCACTCAGAGATCACTTTGGATAGGCTCAGGGGACTATATAGGATTCCAGGGATTGAACCTAGGTTGGCATGTGCACTGCAGATGCACTACCCACTGTACTCTCTCCCCCAATCCCTCCAGCTCATTCCTTTCTATCCCTTTCCATCCTCCCACTATTTCTACGGTTCTCTCCCTTCCTTCTGGTGCATCTTGTCCTAAAGCAGGGTATACTGGCTTTTGGGAGCCAGGGGCCAGGATTCACCCATTTGGCTGTCATCTCCTGACCCCCAGTAAAACCTAGGATGGCTGTGGTGTGGACCAGCAGTAGCCCTCAGAGGAAGCAGTGTGAGACGCTGAGAGCCGTTTTACTGAGTGCTCACCCTCTGTGTCTGGGAACCAGTAATGGGACGCAACTCCACCTGCCATCTCAAATAAAGAAGGGAGTGTGGCAACAGAAAATCCCCTGCTCCAATGAGTGGACCCCAATTGCCCCCTCCAGGCTCACCTCACTTAGCCTCAGAGAGAGGCTGGAAAAGCAGGGAGCCCTCTGCTCCCAACCAAGTTAAGAAGCTAAGGGGGATGTTGGCAAATCTTGAATTTAATGAAATCCTTAAAATAAAAATAATAAAAGCAAAGGGTTCTGCACAGGAAGTGGCACTTGCACTGCAGGAACCCACAATGGCTGTGATACTAGTTCTGATCCCAGGCACTACATAGGGTCTTCTAGCCCTAACATGGAGTCACTCCTGAGCACAGAGCCAAGTGTCCTCACCTCTTTAGGATGCTCCTTTAAGGGATGTCTGGGGTCCCCTGCCTTCCCCATCATGGGTTTGGACCTCGGTCGCTGATGGTGGATTTTAGGAAGGTTTTGATAACTGTCATTCACGGTCCTACAGGAGAGAATAGAGACTTTGGAGGAAATCAATGGCCAGTGGGTCCAAGGAAATTAAACGCAGATCAGGCCTGGGGCAGGCAGGAGTGCGACTGTGTCCTGGGGAAGGTTTGGTTGCTGCTTAGGCTACTGGCTCTTTTCCTCCCTCTCTCAATCTTATTCCAGTTTCCCGTCCAGTTGCCCCCAAAGCTGCTAGTTTTGTTGACTATCTGAATGGTTGTATGGCCCCTCCAGACTCCCACTTTGGCTTTCATGATCATCCTGAGTGGTACAAATCCTAAAACTGTCCCCTTCTCAGTAGCTGCTTCCTTGTGCCTGCAGCATTTCCAAATAGGCTCTGACAAGAGCAATGGCATGGGGAGTGAGGAAGAGGAGAACGAGGAGGACACTTGGCAAGTGTATGTGGGGATAAAGAGACAAGGGATCTGCTGCCAGATGCTATAAATCCCTAGCTTTGAAAAGCTGAGATAAAAAAAAAATGAGCCTTGGGCCAGAGCCATAGCACAGCAATAAGGCGTTTGCCTTGCATACGCCCAACACAGGACGAACCCAGGTTCGAATCCTGGCATCCCATATGGTCCCCCGAGCATGCCAGGAGTGACTTCTGAGCGCAGAGGAGGCGTAACCCCGAGCCTCACAGGGTGTGACCCCAAAACAAAAAATAAATAAATAAACAAATATATGATAAATAAATAAACACATAAATAATATGAGGCAAAGACAAGGAGGGTGAAACAAAGACTTGGTTATCCCAAGACAGGTCAGCTCATGGAATCTGGGATAGCACCAAGAAATTTCTGGGATGACTGAGGGGGAAAAAAGAATATTTGGGACCAGAGCAATGACATAGTGGTACAACGTTTGCCTTGCAAGTGGATGATCCACGACAGACCCGGGTTCAATACCCAGCACCCTATATGGTCCCCCAAGCCTGCCATGAGCGATTTCTGAATGCAGAGTCAGAAGTAACCCCTGAGTTCCACCAGGTGTGACCCAAAAACCAAAAGCCAAAAGTCAAAAAAATAAATAAAGAATATTTGTGGGGCCGGGAAGGTGGCGCTAGAGGTAAGTTGTCTGTCTTGCAAGCGCTAGCGTAGGATGGACTGCGGTTCGATCCTCTGGTATCCCATATGGTCCCCCCAAGCCAGGGGCGATTTCTGAGCACACAGCCAGGAGTAACCCCTGAGCGTCACCGGGTGTGGCCCAAAAAAAAAAAAGGAATATTTGTTAAATATTGTTCAATTGCTCATTATGAGCCAGGGACTCACTACAAGTCAGAAAATGGCTCCAACCTTGTTTGTTGTAAGTGATGGCATTTGGGTTTTTCTTCATTTGTTTTGGAGGGTTGTGGTTTGGGCCACACCCAGTGGTGCTCAGAGGCTCTGTGCTCCTCCAAAGTGACCCTGGTAGTGCTGGGGATCAAACCAGGCTTTGGGTGTATGTAAGGCAAGTGTCTGAACCCCGAATTTATCTCCCCAGCCAAGCCTGGTACTGAAGCACCGAGGTCACAGGATTTGAGTCTGGTATTGAAGATGACCATGGAGCTACGCTGGAGAATCTTCTGGAAAGGGATCCCGTACACGCCTGAAGCTGAGTTCATCCAGATGAATTACCATTCACTTTACCTTCTGGCCTTCCTTCCACTTCTTGGTGGTAAATTATTATCTGCTGCAATGAAAACAAACATGGAAGGGAAAGGAAAAGTTTGAATTTTCAAGAAAAGGTCCTTTTTTGTCCCCCTCCCCCATTTATGTTCATTCTTCCCTTTACCTTATTCTTGAAATCTGTGCCTTGGCCTTTTAGAACCAAGATTCTCAGTTATTCTCATAAAGAGAGAAAAATAAAAGTACCAGGGAACAAGAGACCAATGTGCTTCCCAAGCATCTCCACATAGAGAAAGACCCCAAGGGCCTTAGAAATAAAGCACTCTCAGATCGTAACTGGAAGCAACTTTGGTTGCAGCTGGCTTTACTGTCCAATCCCATTATCAAGAACTTCAGACTATTCTGCTGCACTATGGGGCACCCCAAAAGAGCAGCATGAGCCTGATAGGAACACTGGCTGCTATTCTCTGCTATTCACTTTCAAATAAAAATATATTATCCTGGGGCACACAGGTAGGGCATTTGCCTTGTACGAAGCCAACCCGAGTTGGATCCCAGCATCCCATATGGCCTCCAAGCCTACCAAGAATAACCCCTGAGCACAGCTGGGTGTGAACCCAAAACAAAAACAAGCCAGCAAACATAAAACCACATCACCCTACATGGCAGGCAAAGGCATCAGAAGAACCATCTGGAAATAAGATGGGGACAGGATCAAGGACCAACTGTGGTGGGCCTGTGGCTAGGGATCAGCCCTTCCTCTACAGATCTAACAATCCATCCAACCACCCAGGCCTGCCAAAGACTGAAGCCTTATCTGGAAAGGAAGCTCAGACAAAATACCTTTCTCGGATCCCTTCTAGCTCGGAAACACAGCGCTGGCTATGTTAAATTGATGTTCCTTTTGGTTTCCTGGTCCCTATATAAAATGTTAACGTCTGTGGCTTAACAAGCACTTGGTAAACAAGACGATGATCTCCCTTGGCTTATAATTACTTCCCCCACTTCCAGGCTTCTAAGTCAATGTTGCTACAACAAAGACAGGGCCGGCCCCTTAGCGCTTTTCTCAAGCCTGCCCCCTTCACTGGGTCTTTGCAGTCTATTGATCATGAACTGGATTGATGGCTTTCAAAAGCTTTTCATTATCTATACATGAGCTATTAGCTTCCCCAATACTCATTTTCACATTCTTTTTCAAGAGAGATAATAGGACTTCCTAACAAGAAAAATACATGTCATGTATCCTCTTCCAACTGTTCCTTTCTTCTCAAAAGAAATGAGAGTCATGCTGTTGTTCTAGAAACTAACTTTCAACCTATAATACTTGAGAGGTCTTTCTTTCTCTGCCCAAGATACACAAGCTCAGGCCACCCACTGCCAGCCTGGACATTTGTGTCCAGACATGCTGCAGCAGTGGTCTGCACTGGCTCTATGGAGCTTCTATGTTCTCTACTCAATCATCTACCCTATGGTCTACTTTATCAACAACTCTATTGCCTACTCTTCCATGCCATGGAAAGAGGTGCCATCTTGTCTGGAAATGCAATGAATCTTAAAGATGTGATACCGCCTTATTTTTTAAGAGCCATGTACCTGTATCTGATGCCTTTTTGACAATTTTGGGGTACTTCTGAAATTTTACAAAATAATAGCTCTCGTATTCCATCAAAATTGTTTCAAGATCAACATTGTCGCAGACTTCATAGTGTCGTAACCCCAGTTTTGTTTCTTTTTCCAAGGCATTGGCTGCATCAATGTAGCTGCACATTTCAAGGAAGAAGACAAATTAACTCTAGGTAAGAAGGATCACTACAAAATAGTGACAGGCCACAAGAAACTTGCCCCAAAGAGTAAGATGCTCTTGAAGAGTAAATTAGATATATATATTAGAATAGATGAGGTCTGCCTGCAGAGTAAGACCTTCATGTATATCCAAATATTATCCTTTAAAGTATTGCTTCAGGATGCTACCTAGTTATTCTAATAATATCTTTAGTGTTAAAACATTTTTTGGAAGTACTTGAAAGTCAAGTTAATAAGGATGGTAGAGCCAGAGAGATAGCATGGAAGTAAGGCATTTGCCTTTCATGCAGAAGGACTGTGGTTCGAATCCTGGCATCCCATATGGTCCCCTGTGCCTGCCAGCAGCGATTTCTGAGCGTAGAGCCAGGAGTAACCCCTGAACGCTGCCGGGTGTGACCAAAAGAGAAAAATAAATAAATAAGGGTGGTAGAGAATACAGGGGACAGGTCAAAGTGCATGCCTTGCAGGCAACCAACCTTGGTTCAATCCCCTATACTGCTTATGATCCCCCAAGAACCATCAGGAGTGATCCCTGACCAAAGAGCCAAGAGTCAGTCCTGATCACAAGTGTAGCCCTATCTCACTCTCCCAAAAAAAAAAAACCGGAATAAATAAACTAATAAATCTTTTTGTTGTTGTTGTTGTTGTGGCTTTTCGGTCACACTTGGCAGTGCTCAGGGGTTATTTCTGACTCCAGGCTCAGAAATTGCTCCTGGAAGGCACGGGGGACCATATGGGACGCCGGGATTTGAACCGATGACCTCCTGCATGAAAAGCAAATGCCTTACTTACCTCCATGCTATCTCTCCGGCCCCCTAATAAAATCTTATGTTATATCTTTACTCTTACCAAAAATGGGTATTTGACTGAAGTCAAATATACATAAGGAAGGTATCTCACAGTGATTTGATTTAAAAATTATTAAACTTTTTATTTTTAAATGTTATTGATTAAAATGAAATTTTATTAATTAAAATTATGTCATCAACATGTTGGTGACACCAATCAATGTACCCACTGGAGGTACTCAGCTAGCCCTTTACTCAGTCAGGTGTTACTGCAACTAAGGAACACTCTTTTGTTCATTGATTGGTTTTGTTGTTGTGTTTTTTTGTTTTTCACTTTTTTGGAGTATTAGAGATCAAATACAGGTCCTGTAAAAAGCAGCTCCCCTGGCTTCTTCATTGGCATCTTTATTTGGCCTTGACTATAGAAACAAGGAGCTTCTGGTTGAGGCTGGTCCTTTGTCACTGCAGCTGACATGGTGATGCCTTCCTAGGGGGCTAAGCATAGTCCATTGCTCTTACTCCTCCCCCCACTGAAGACTCAGTGGCAGGGCTCAGGCATGGAAGTTACACACCTGTGCTGCCCTCCCAGGACTAGTTTAAACAGGGTCACTGTGAGGTGTAGACCCTTAAAATCTTCCAGGAACTAGAAGAGCTGCAAAAAAGATTAATATTGGGGCCAGCGTGATGGCGCTAGAGGTACGGTGCCTGCCATGCCTGCACTAGCCTAGGATGGACCACAGTTCGATCCCCCGGTGTCCCATATGGTCCCCCAAGACAGGAGCGATTTCTGAGCGCATAGCCAGGAGTAACCCCTGAGTGTTACCAGGTGTGGCCCAAAAACCAAAAGAAAAAAGAAAGATTAATATTAGCTCTGACAGTGTGTCCCCCAGTCCCAGGTTAGCTGTCACGCTCAGTCTTAGATTGGATGGTACAGGAAATATTGCCCATCACTCAAAATTCCACCCTGCTCACCTTATAGACCAGGGGTCTTAAACTTGCGGCCCTCCGTACAACATTTTGTGGCCCGTGGCTGGCCTTCAAATATCACAGTATTCGCGATTATTCGCTTACCGAATATTCACTATAAAAAATCGCATTAGTAAGAAGAAATTTGCATTAAATCCCGAGCGGGGTATGCGAATGTTTAATGCGATCTTTTTCTTACTAATGCGATTTTTATTGCGATTATTCGGTAAGCGAAACCCCTTATGTGGCCCTGCCTCACCCCGACTTTGCCTCCCGTGGCCCCCAGGTAAATTGAGTTTGAGACACCTGGCTTCTGGGGTTTGGACAAACACACAGTATAGAGGGTTGTAGGCCTCATACTCCTCAGCGTCTGGTCAGGGCAATGGTGGAACTGCTTCTTCAAGTTTCTCTGACACTCTGGAGACTTGAAAGAGGTCTAAGCTTTGTCAAGCTGACAGGAAGAGCTGCTGCGGGATGTTCTTAACTATGGAAGTGACAGAACAGGAAGAGGAGAGAACCACAAAGAACAAGACACAGCAGCAGAGTAGGGGTGGGGTGGGATCCTAGGAGAAGTTAGGGTCCTAGGAAAGGCATGTAAAATATGACAAGGACCCGGGAGCCTCCACCATTAGACTCCCCAAAGCACCACATTGGGTGTTCACCTTAGCATCCCTGTGTACCAAGTGCCTTTCTCTGCTTATTACAGCTTCTTAGGCAGAGGCAAGGTCCAAGTCCACATTCTTCCCTATGGCTCTTTCACTCAACCTTGATAAAGATCCACAATGACCTATCCTCTTTGCTAAATTCTTAGCTTTTCATTCAAGCTAGGTGGTCTTGTTCTGACAGAAATATGTACTTTGAAATGCCTAGAAAGTTGACGTTTCCTCTAAGTCCCTTTACCAGAGGTTGAAGTCGTTGACTTTGCATGGATTCTAGTTGCAAAGAGCCATCTTGTGGTGAGAAGAGAAATGCATCATCTGTAGAGAAACTCGTGTGTGTGTGTGTGTGTGTGTGTGTGTGTGTGTGTGTGTGTGTGTGTAAACTTTGGGCGTGTGTGTGTGAGAGAGAAAAAGAGGGAAGAGAGAGAACACCATACTGACTTTTTTCATAGTTCTTTATTATTCATTTTCCTGAAATACAAAATATATTTAATAGGGCTAGAGAGACAGCTCAGCAGGATGAATTTGCACACTTTGCATACAGGAGGTCCTGGTTCTAGATCTCCACACATGTTCCCATATGTACAGTTTGAGAGCAGCCTTCAAACAAAAGTCAGGAATAACCTCTGAGCACCACCAATAAGTAAAAAAAAACAAACAAAAAAAAAAAAACCGGTAAGTAATGATCAGGAATTACCGAGATAAATGGTAAATGTTAAATCTTGCATTCTAATCATCCTGCTTGCTAGCAAGGTGCTCAACATCTAGATTCAAATAATATTTACAGGGCTGTGGACCTGTAAGGGGATTTAAGTTTCCTAAGAGTCTGCCTGCAAACATAACATTTCTTTGAATGTTCCACTAAAAACTAGTCCCTATAAAATAAACTGAGGAGGGGACAGGCTCCCAAAGCCTGGGGAAGAGCTATTCTAAGAGTAATGTCTAGTAGCCCAGGGCAAAGAGTGCAAGCTCAAGACTGAAAATTTGATCCCCAGCCCCACTTGAAAGCAATCCCAGCAAGTTTTGTTGTTTGGGATCCACATCTAAACACACAGATCTTGGAGGCACAGCAGTCAAATGGGGTGGGGAAAGAAAGAAAGAAACTTAAAAAGGAATAAATAATTTTAAGTAAATAAAAATTAAAATCCAGTAAATTGTATTTAAGTAAAAATGATTTGGTTTTGGCTGGAGCTCTGAGGGCTTGCAAGGCAAGTGCTCTACTACTAAGGACATCTCCAGCCCTAGTAACTGCTTCTAAAGGCACATGTCTGGAAAAGGAGAGGTCACAGAAAGAGAAGTACCATATTTAGATGATTTGCAGCTATTTGTAACATCACCTACCCTTCTTGTGTTAAGTAATGCAAAATCAGAATGAGAAGATTTTTCCTCCGTGCTTCCATCCTCATCTCGCACTGTGAACAAAGAGGAATATTTAGACAGGGGACAATATTTTTGAAGCAAAACACTTCTTTCTTCTCAGAGCTGTTTTAATTGTAAATGGAAGGTGGGATGACTTGAATGAGGACAACACTTGTCCTGCTAACTTCTTCCTGCCCAGCTTTGGCTTGCTATAAAATACAGCATACTCTGACTCTGAGTTATGGGAAGTGAGGCAAAAGATAAACTCTGAGCCAGAAATCAGCTCCGACACCAGGGATACTAACCTGCTATGAAGTCTCAATTCCAAGTTCAGCCAGTGCTTGCAAAAACATGAGCTGAGTTCTAAAATCCCCAATGAGGCCCTGCACAGACAAATGCTGGACAAATACTGGAGAGATAGTTCAACAACTAAACATACAATTTGCATACAGGAAGCCCCTACTTCCATCCCATCACTATATGGTCCCCACAGCAGAGGCTGGAGTAAACCCTACACATTGCCAGGTAAAGACCCAAAGCCCCCAAAATAAAATGAGGTAGCATCAGAAACTTACAAACAATTCGGTGCATAATTATGTCCTTATTCAAAATGAATGACTGGGGGGGGGCTTTCTTCTTAAGGCTAACATGCTATTTTTATTATATAGCACCGTAAATTACCCTAAAATACATTCATAAAGTATTTTCAATAGCAAGTTTTTTTTTGAAAATAACTTGCTTACTATCTTTGTTCTTCTCTTCCTCTATCTCTGTCTCCACTCCCTCCAATCATCCCCTCACTCCATCCCTGCTGACAGACACCTTTCTCTCTCCCTCTCTCCCGCTCTCATTTGTTCCAGCAACACTAGCAGCACTTAATTTCTTAGGCACTGATGTGTTTGCACTGACAGTGTGTACAACAAAACAAACAAACAAACAAACAAAAAACCTGGTCATTCTCCTGCCTCAGCTGCAGGCAACCACCTGTCTCTATGAACGGGGCCTATTTCCATGCCGTCTCGGAGTGAAATCACACAGCTCTTTCCCCACTTACTCATAACACTTATCATCATGGTATCAAGGCCTTTCTCCTTTTATAAGACAGAATCATTTCACACTGGTAATTTTAAGAGAAAATAATATAATAAATAATAAATAAATAAAAGCTGGGTTTTCTTCCGGCTTTGCCACTCTACCCACTGTTCACCCCCTAGAGATCATAAATGACCTTAATTCTCTGGTATTTGTATTCTTGCTTATAAACAGATAAGCTTCATTGTATGTGTAGATGTTTGTGTGTGTGACACTCTTAGACATTGGTGACTGGTGTCAAGCCAGGTGAGAATTGATCTTAAACCCTCTCATCCACCCTCCCTTCCTGCCATCAATATTTGTCATTACCTTATTCTAACCATGTAAAGTTATACACAGAGCCGGGAAGGATATTAGTTACTTTTCCTTTTTCCTACTTGGAATGAATAACTGCCTCGTAAAAAAAATTTTTTTTGTTAGTAGGGCTAGGGAGAGAGCACAGAAGGCTGGAGTACATGCTTGCACACAGGAGTCCTGGGCTCCATCCCCAGAGAATAGACCCCCAAGTACTGCAAGAAGCAATCTCAAGCACCAAGCTGGGAGTACCTTCTGAGCATTGATATAATCCAACCCTAGGGAAATATATATGAAGTAGGAGTTGCTGCAGGAAATAAATATTGCTTGATGTTCCCCCAAAATGGCTACTTTTCAAAATTAATTATTGCTAATTTTCAAACACCAAAACATCTGCAAAGGTGCACTCATCATTGTTGCCCCCACTCTGTAATGTATCCTTTAAAAATATTTAATTTGGGGGGCTGGAGCAATAGCACATTGGGTAGGGCATTTGCCTTGCATGCAGCTGACCAGGGGTTGATCCCTGACATCCCATATGGTCCCTTGAGCCTGCCAGAATAATTTCTGAGCACAGAGCCAAGAATAACCCATGAGTACCGCTGGTGTACCAAAAAGTACCCCCCAAAAAGGAAAACAAACCAAAAAAGACTTTATTTTCATAGATTTGGACTTAATGCAAATGGAATATGTGAGTTTTTCTATAATCAATTTTGTTCAATAGTACATAATTTTCCAATAAAACTTTATGTACAAATATCTAGTAATTCCATTAAAAAAACTTCACTTAAGGGTCAGAGAGATAGTACAGTTCATAGGTATGGCCTTGCTTGTGTCCAACACTGGTTCCATCCTTAGCACCAGTTATGGTCCCCTGAAAACTACCAGGAATGTCCCTAAGTGGAGAGTCAGGAATCAGCCCTGAGAACCACTGAATGTAGCCTAAAATAAAACAAACAAATAAACTCTGATTTGGGTGGTAGCTCAAATGTGGGGAGATCCAGGTTCCAGCTGAGAACCACAAGGTCCTTGAGCATTGTTGAGAGCTAGCTAGCCCATCCCCCCAAAACACTGATCCGGGGTATTCCCCAAGCACCATTGGTGTATGGACCCCCGGCCCCCCCCCAAAAAAAAATAAAAACAAAAACAGAAAGATTGTTCTTCCTTGGTAGGTTCACTCGATCTTTGTTTTGGCCTCATTTTACTTATTTCTTCAGGTGATGCCTGAGATCAAGTCCAGGACTCACACATAAATCCAAGTGTCCTACTGAATTCTACAAAATCCAGCATGAGGTTATTGTTTTATTTCAAAGTACAGGTCATGAAAACAACTTAATAGGTTACAATCAGCACTGAACAATGAACTAGAGTTAACACACAATGTGTAGCAGATAGGAAGCTGTCTAATTTGCCAAAATTTGCGTTGGTAGTCTAAGATGTTCCCTCTTTATTTTTCCCCCTTGTGAAATTTTATTTGCTTCTCCTGCAGTGCCATCTAGTGTATTAGGAGGGGAACATTGCGTGAAGTTTGGCCAGTTCCAAATTGTTTGTACAATAAAGATAGTACCAACCCACTACATGAAGCTCACCACAAAGAGTGGTGAGTGCAATTAGAGAAATAACTACATTGAAAACTATCATAACAATGTGAATGAATGAGGGAAGTAGAAAGCCTGTCTAGAGTACAGGCACGGGTGGGGTAAGGATGAGAGAAATTTGGGACATTGGTGGTGAGAATGTTGCACCGGTGAAGGGGGGTGTTCTTTATATGACTGAAACCCAACCACAATCATGTTTGTAATCAAGGTGTTTAAATAAAGATATTAAAAAAATATAGTACATTGGGTTGGAAATTTGCTTTGTAGAGGGCCAATCAGGTTTCAATCTTTAACATCCCTATTGTCCCCCAAGCACCGCCAGGAGTGACCCCTGAGCACAGAGGCAGGAATAAGTCCTGAGTGTTGCTGAGCATGGAAACAAATAAAAATAATTAAAAATAAATAAGTATGACAACATAAACTTCATTTTAAATCAAGCAACATATAGACCTGCAAGTAAAACAACCACTATACAGAGATATAACTTGTTGCTAAATACGAAAATTCTCAACATACTTGGAGTTTGTTCAGGGATTTTAGGAATTTAGAAGGCATGGGTGATCACAGAGGTTTGGAAAGCTGAGATTTAGAAGAAATTAGAAATTTGCTCAAAAGCCCAGTTAGTTGACGCCACATTCTGGTTCCAGGCCAGTGTTCTTTCCTTCATCAACTCCTTCCTGCATTAAACTTTGCTCAGCAAGACCTGCCATTCTCTCCAAACTAGAGAAATGAATATTCTTTTTATTTGTTTTGCTTTGCTTTGTTTTGTTTTAGTTTTTTAAGTACCGGCAAATGAACCCGCAACCTTATGCATGCAAGGCATGCTTTAGACCTCTAGGCTCTCCCCTAACCAAGCTACTTTAATTTGCAGAGTTTTGTGTTAACTGACCTTAAATAAAAATAAATCATGGCCTAGGTCAGAGTGAAAGTACAGAGGATAGGGTGCTTTCCTTGTACTCTGCTGACCCACGTTCACTCCCTGATATCCCATATGGTTCCCAAGATTAATTCCTGACTGGCACATCTCAAGACTTGCCCGAAGACAATTGGGTGACAATTAATTAATTAATTAATTAATCAGGAGAACCAGATGCTCTGATGATGTCAGTTTGTATCAGAAACCAGACATGAAGCCCTGACACGACCACAGCTTCCATGGACAGGTTCCTATTGTCAGGACAAATGCTCCAACTAAGAAACTTCCCTAACTTCACACAAAGCAGCACTCACCTTTCTGCTGGCCCTCCCATGCAGTCATCTTTCTCCTCTAATAAACCTTTACTATCTGCTACTTTGAACTTTGTATTTGGTTGTCAGAAATGTACACCTGCAGCTTTCATGCATCACTTGGACGAAAACTAGTTTTACAGTGTCACCTTCTCTTCATACCTCATTTCCTCTCTCTAGACCCGCTAAATTCATCTCCCACCTTTTGCGCATGGTCATTTGTAGTGTACCTATCTGAGATAGGTACCCTGGATCTAGGTGTAGCTACCTGAGACCCACCCATTTCTGGGAGGGGTCTTGGGAACTGAATATTAGGTGTAACCTTACCTGCAAGACCCCGCCCATTCCTAGGAGGGGTCTTGGAAAAGGTAGATAAACCTTGGAGCTAGGGAATTCGGACCCTTTCGGCCCTGCTGAGCTCTCTGGCTTCTGGGTCTCTGCCTCTTTTGGTCTTGGACCAGGATGGAGGCCAAAGGGAAGATGGCTAAAAGGAATTAAGATGCAGGGTAGCCTAAAATGGCTGAATGCTTGAAAGGTTATGAGATAGGCCACACACATGTGGTGAATAGGGCATGAATAAAGCTGATGGTTCCTGATGCCTGCCTGTGAGTGAGTTCTATACCCGCCGTTCACCTAACCTGGGACCCGCCAGCTGAATGGGAGTTGCTGAGCCACGTGGCCTGGGACGGCAAAGAGAAATCCTTCACCATCCACTTCCATCCAGCCCCATCGTTATTTATTTAATTCAACAGTCATTGAATCTCATTAGTCCATTGTCTGTAGGTAGGACCTTAGATTTCACATCTTGAACCAGATTAACCTATCAGCATTATCGTCTTTGGTCTTTTAAAAGTGACTCAGTAGTAATAATATCAAGGTAGATCAAAATGGTAAAGAAATTAGAAAATTTAAATTCTTGGGATGGAGGATCCCCCAGATGCTAAGCTTGTCTGCACTGTTGTCAAGTGACTTCTTTAAAGCCTGTCAGAAAGGCATGTGCAGGTTTGATTATATTCATGGAAAAAACGTAACCGTGTTTCAATTCCAGTCAAGAGATTTTGAGCATTTTCTGTTTTGCTTTTGTTTTTGTTTATAGTTTTTTCCCCTTTGGCTGAAATCATGACTTAGCCAATAGTCCTGACTCTAGGCAGATGCTGAGATCAAAAACAGCCTATAGTTCCATGATTCAGAATTCTAGTTAGTCATGAGGTAGCTTCAGAAATGACTTCTATTATTATGCGAATTGTGAGGTCTCCAGTTCTTGAAAAGATCATTTTACTTTTTCTTTGAAGCTAGATTGATGGAAGTTGGAACTTAATAATAATATAAGAGAGTGAAGAAAGCCCTATTCAAACACCTCCTGTTAAATATTTGAGACGGCTTGTTACTTGAGACACAGTATGTGGCCTAGTAAATCTGTTAATTAAAAGTATAAAGTTTGCCAGATCTATAACATTTTTCTACTCATGGCCATTCAAATTAGCATGGAATTTTAAAAAACTCAAAACGGATCACTAGAGAATGGTCCATTTAGGCTGTGAAAGATGGCATGGTCGGAAATGGACACAATTAGCTGCTCAATTAATTTCTGTCTACCAAGAAAAAGCAGCACAAAAGTGAATATCTACGTGAGGTGCCTCATTTGTCTCTGCTTCCATAATCTGGCTATTTTCTTCTTTCTTCATTTCCTTTGTGGGCAATTGTGCAACAAAAATGCCTCAATTATCAGATTCAAAATTGAATCCTATGATAATACTGTAGCCGGAGGTAAAGGAAGCACTGAATATCATTCCTAGTGTTCGGCCCAAAAGATATTTAGGAAATGCTACTGTATAGATGCCACATGCAACATTAGTGCTTTTAATTTCTTTTTTTATGGGTGTAATGGAGATTAATTTGCATGAGCTCATCTCAATTTCTGCAATAAGACCCAAATTTTGCATTAAGCTTTCCATTTCAAAATCAAACAGTTAAAAAGGACACATTCCTCCTTTGAAATGTTTTTATTGTTCTATTTTACAGTCCCTGCATCTAATATTCACTTAAAAGCATGACTATATATACATATATATGTATATGTACACCCATAGGTCCTAATTTGTTTTTTATTTCTTTCCTTATTACCTCCCACTTCTACCAGGAAACTTTCTAAGTTCCAAATGCTGTACAACCTATCAAAGCATCAGAATTGTCAAAGGCCACAGATCTAGGAGAGGCATTTTTTCAGCTTAATCACAAGTCAGAGCCAGTCAGTCAGCTGGGCTCAGGAACATGGAGCTCACTAAATAAAGGACATTTGTTTTAAATGAGCAGAAACTAGATTTTGAGTATGAGATTTGGGATAAAAGTTAAGTCCACCGAAATCAAGACTTTGCAGACTATCTCATTGTTATTAAACACTGAATAAGACTGTGGAATTATGGTATGTATTTTCTTTCAAAAATCCTGGGCCTACACAGTAGTGCAGTGGTAGGGCATCCCATGTGGTTCCCCAAGCCAGGAGCGATTTCTGAGTGCAGAGCCAGGAGTAACCCCTGAACGTCACCAGGTGTGCCCCCCCCCAAAAAAAATCTTATGTAAACACAGGCTACTTTCTAAGTGCATCAGTGCCACATGATGAAGGGAATGCAAAGCTGGAAGGTCAAATCAGTCTCCCAAAGGGGTAAAGCAAAGTTCTTAGATCACCTATGATGAAAATTCTATGAGATTTAATTGAAAACTACCAAACCTTTAAAATCTAATTTGTTAGGTCACACCCTCCCTTTACTCAAAACAAAGGCAACCCTCAAGTTCCTATTTCTTTTCATCAAGTCCTTTAACTTGTAAAAATCCACCTGGATAGGAACTTTTGTCTCTCACTTGATCTCCCCCCCTGGTGAATTTGTACTGGTTTAATAAATAAAGGTTTTCGATTTGACTTGGCAAGCAGAGAGGCCAGAGGCGAGAAGGCAACTGAACTCCACGATTCTCTCCTGACTGGCTTGGTATATTAATTCTTCATGGCTATCGTTCAACCTATTCACCTGGGGTTGGAAACACAGTATGTGGAGTGATTTCACAACATGGGGTGATTTCACACCAGGACCAGAGGATTAGTACAAGTATAAGGCACTTGCCTTGCACATAACCAACCCGTTTGATTGTATTTGGTCCACCAAGCACAAGGAGTGATTTCACAAGCCTTGAGCACAGTCAGATGTGACCCAAAAACCAAAACAAATAAACAAAAGCCAACTTCCAGAGAGAGAGTAAAATAGCTAAAGGACTGGAGTGCATGTTCTGTATCCTGGAGCTCCAAGATTGATCCCCAGTACTTCATAGTCACCAGAGCACAGAAGTTGGAACAATCCCAAGCACTGAGTCCAAGAATTTATACATTTTTCCAGGTTCTCTTGTTTTGTGGCATAGATTTTTCTCAAAGTGGTCTCTGACTGCCTTTTTTTTTTTTTTTTTGGTTTTTTGGGTCACACCCAGCAGCGCTCAGGGGTTACTCCTGGCTCTGTGCTCAGAAATCACCCCTGGCAGGCACGGGGGACCATATGGGATGCCGGGATTCGAACCACCATTCTTCTGGATGTAAGGCAAATGCCCTACCTCCAGGTTATCTCTCCGGCCCCTCTGACTGCCTTTTTAATCTCTGTAGTATCTATAGTGATCTACCCCTTTTCATTTCTAATTCAGTTTATTAAGTTTCTCTCCCTTTCTTTGTGAGTTTTGTTAGTAGTTTATCGATTTTCTTGATTTTTTTCAAAGAACCAACTTTTGCTTTCATTGATCTTTCGGATTGTTCTTTGGATTTCCAATTCATTAATTTCTGCTCTAATTTTGTTATTTCCTTCTGTCTACCTATTTTTGGCTCATTTTTGTTGATCATTTTCTAATTTTATGAGTTGTGTAATTAATTTATTTTTGTAGGCCCCTTCTTTCTGATGTAAAGATATAAATTTTCCTCTTAGTACTGCTTTTGCCATGTCCCACAAATCTGATCATTTGTGTTTTCATTCACATTTGTTTCCATGAATCTTTTGATTTCTTTTTTGATTTCATCTCTGACCCACTTGTTGTTCAGTAGTGAGCTGTTTTCGATTTCATGGTATTAAAGTTTTTTCTCTGTGTCTGTTTGTAGTTCATTTCTTTTCTTTTCTTTTCTTTTTTTTTTTTTTCGGTTTTTCGGGCCACACCCATTTAATGCTCAGGGGTTACTCCTGGCTAAATGCTCAGAAATTGCCCCTGGCTTGGGGGGACCATATGGGACACAGGGGGATCGAACCACGGTCCTTCCTTGGCTAGCACTTGCAAGGCAGACACCTTATCTCTAGCGCCACCTCACCAGCCCCTAAAGTTCATTTCTAATTTCAGTGCATTATGATCTGAGAAGGTAGTTTGTACCATTTCTATCCTCTTGATTTTATAGAGGTATGTTTTATGGGCCAGCATGTGTTCTATTTTGGAGAATGACCCAAGTGCATTGGAGAAGAATGTGTATCCAGTTTTCTGGAGGTGGAGATGTGTGTATGTGTGTATGTATGTATCTACTAGGCCACTTTCTTCCATTTCTCCTTTTAGAACTAGTATATAGTTAGGTTTCATCGAGGTTGACCTATCCAGGGGTTACAAGGTGGTGTTGAGGTCTCCCACTATTATATTGTTTTATTACTAATATCTTCTTTCAGATTATCAACAGTTGTTTTAAATAGTTTGATGATACCTTAGTGAGTACATATATGGTTAGGAGTAAAATTTCTTCCTGTTATATATATCCCTTGATGATTACAAAATGTCCATCTTTGTCCCTTATAAATTTTTTAAGTCTAATGTTTGTATTATCTGATATTAGTATGGCCACTTCAGCTTTTTTAAGGGAGTTTGCTTAGATGATTGTCCTCCAACCTTTGATTTTGAGTCTATGTTTTTCTGACTATTCAGATGTGTTTCTTGTAGGCAACAGAACATTTTGTTCAGCTTTTTGATACATTTAGCTATTCTTTATCTCTTAACTGGTGCATTAGTCCATTGTCGCTAAGAGATAATTATCAATGGATTTACTGTTATCTTTGTGTAAGAATTTGGTGTGTCTGTTGGTCTGTCTTGTCTTACAGTAGACCTTTCAGTTTGTTTTTTTGTTTCGTTTTCGTTTTGTTTTGTTTTTTTTTTTTAATTGGTTTTTTAAGTCTGTAAAGTTTCTGGGCTGTTGTATACTTCCTTAAAACCTGAATATGAGTCTCACTGGATGAAGTATTCTAGGAGAAACATTCATTTCGTTGTCTTAAATAAATTTTAAATATATATTTAAAAAAATATTTTAGGGGCTGGAGCAGTGGCACTAGAGGTAAGGGGTCTGCCTTGCCAGTGCTAGCCTAGGACAGGCCGTAGTTCAATCTACCGGCGTCCCATATGGTCCCCCCAAGCCAGGAGCGATTTCTGAGCACATAGCCAGGAGTAACCCCTGAGTGTCAATGGGTGTGGCCCTAAAACAAAACAATATATATATATGTGTGTGTGTGTATATATATACATTAATATATATATATGTGTATATATACATTAAAACTTTCCAACAGTGAGTTTTGTCACTATACCCACCACTGCCTTCATGCCTTGAGGACCTTTTGTGACAGATCTGCGGTAAATCTTAAGGATGCTCCATTAAATGTAATTTCCCTTTTGATCTTGCTGCTTTCAATATTCTATCCCTATCTGTGGAATTCATTATTGTGACTGGGATGTGTCCTGGGTTGCTTTTTTTTTGGATTGTAATTTCCTTTTGGTTTTGGACCACACTCGATGATGCTCAGGGGTTACTCCTGGCTATGCGCTCAAAAATTCTCCTGTCTTGAGGGAGCATATAGGGCACCAGGGATCAAACAAATCAGCTGTATGCAAAGCAAATACTCTACCACTGTGCTATCACTCCGGCCCCATTGTAATTTTTTTTTTTATCTTGCTGCTTTCAATATTCTATCCCTATATGTGGGACTTGTCATTGTGACCAGAATGTGTCTTTGGGTGCTTTTCTTTGGATCTCTTTTAGCTGGTACTCTTCTGTTGTTTTAAATTAAATATAAAATCCACGTGTCTGGGTGAGGCCTTCCTCAGCACTGTGTCTCTAGGCCCTTTGGCTGGTGGGTTTGAAGATGCAGGATAATGGCAGAGAAATCATCACAAGCAGTCAGTTGAAGTTACAGGAGTAAACCAGTTTTATTTCACAGTCCTACCACCATGTGCATTTCCTCAATGGCTTGTATGTTAAGCCTTTTCCAAGCAGCTACTTCTCTGCTACTTCTCTGGATCTCTCTGCCTCTGTCTACCTTTAAGCTGCTCTTTATGCTTTCTTGATGTAACTCTTTTCTTTCTAACTCCCTTTCTTATCCCCTCTCCCCCGAGACAGACTCCTCTACCACCCATTCCAAGTGTGGGTGATTCTGATCATTCAGGTAGGATAAACATTGAGGAAGGAGATACCCACCTTCTCCACCTTTTTTTGTATTATTACACCAAACACTATTAATAAGTCTAGAACATCCAAGTTTCTTTTCATAAGCTTCTCTAAACAAAATCACAAGAACATTTCTGCAGATAAGATAGTTTGAAAATATGCTGCTATATGATACATAATAGAACATCGTAGCAATTGGGAAACATTCAGTACAATAGCTGAGAACTTTCAAATCTCTAACATGCATTTCCCCAGAATTGTGCAAACAAATATTAAAGCACTAAAGTTAGATACAAAATTTTATGTTTGCAATGGGGCTTAGAACAAAACAGTAAGATCCATACAGATAAAACACAGCTTAATCAGCAATATAGTGACCAATGAAAATAGTGTTAAGAGATTAGCCTAGAAGAAAGTAAAAATTTTGGAGGCAACCCAAATGCAGGAAGTTCTGAAAGCAGCCTCTTCTCAGCTGGTCTTGGATCCTCCATCTTCTCCGTCTTCACCTTTTGTATTAGACTATTGGGGTTTCGTCAATAAGCTACTGCAGGTTAGGGGTCCTCTGGTAGAGGAAAGATGGTAGACAGTGACGTCTTAGATGCTGCCCTGAATCCCATATTCTTTGAAGGAAGTAGGCAGTATTTTGAACTCCTCACAACAAAGCACCAGGTTCATGGTATGCAAAGGCCCTGAGGAATAGCAGGCTATAATTAAACCACATGTGGGCCCAATTCCTTTGACCTTGTGGAAACATAATCTGCATAAGCAGTTGTATGCAGAATTTCATATTTTCCTTTCTCCAGCAAATCCCAATCTACCCTCTAATTAAAAGACTCAAAAATTTTACTACAGACCATTACCACTAAAGAAAAAGCACCAATATAGAATGGAGATCTAATGGCCCAATAGGGACTGGTCAGTGGCCCCTAAAAGTTGATAAGTTAGAAGTGTGAAAAAATTAGTGGACAAACAATTAAAATTGGGATATATAGAGACCTCCTTTCTCAGTAGAATTGGCCAATATTTGTCATCCAAAAAAAAAAAAAATCAGGGAAATGGTGACTTTTAATGGACCTTAGAGCTGTGAATTCATCCATGATCCCCATGGGTAAACTGCAGACTGGCCTATCTTCACGTGTAGTCATCCCAAAGTATTGGCCCTTGATAATAATAGACTTAAAAGACTGTTTTTTTTACCATATTCCCATACATCCGGATGATAGAAAATATTTTGCCTATTCTGTTCCTTCTTACAATAATCATGCCTCTACTCATCATTATCAATGGAAAGTGCTCCCTCAAGGGATGAGCAGTTCCCCAACAATGTGTCAGTTTTTTTTGTGGATAAAACATTGAGCCCTGCTCATGAAAAGTTCACTCATACTCTACAAAATCATTACACTGATGATATCTAGTTATCCCTGCCTAGTCAGAGAGACTTACAAGATTTGTTTACAAGGTCAGGGTTATAAATAGGAACAGAAAAAATTCCATACCATGCCACCAGCAATACTTGGATTTTGTTTTGTTTTGTTTTGTTTTGGGCCACACCCGGCATTGCTCAGGGGTTACTCCTGGCTGTCTGCTCAGAAATAGCTCCTGGCAGGCACGGGGGACCATATGGGACACCGGGATTCGAACCAACCACCTTTGGTCCTGGATCGGCTGCTTGCAAGGCAAACACCACTGTGCTATCTCTCCGGGCCCCAATACTTGGATTTTTATCCTAGACAAAACTTTGGTATGCTCTCAAAAGATCTCCATAAACCTCAGAATTCTTAATGATTTTCAGAAACTCCTGGGGGACTTGATTTGGATCCACCCAGCCCTTTGTATCTCAAATTCTAAGATGACTAATCTTTTTCAAACCCTGGAGGGAGACCCCCGCCTTGAATAGCCTGAGGTACTTGAATCCTGCAGCTCAGAAAGAATTGGATTTTTTCTTGAACAAACTTCAAAAATCCTATCTTTCCAAGTTTATACCTGGAGAGAAGGTACCATATTTATTCGAGTGTTATGCACACCCATGTATAACACGCACCCCTAATTTTTAATTAAAAATCGGTATAAAATTTTGTTTCATACCAAGCATTGTAACTGACAAAAAAATGTTGTTGAACACGTGCGGCAGATAAAAATTATTTCTTGACAATGTAAACTGGGGCCCAGAGAGATAGCACAGCGGGCGTTTGCCTTGCAAGCAGCTGATCCACGACCAAAGGTGGTTGGTTCGAATCCCGGTGTCCCATATGGTCCCCCATGCCTGCCAGGAGCTATTTCTGAGCAGACAGCCAGGAGTAACCCCTGAGCACTGCCGGGTGTGGCCCAAAAACAAAAACAAAAAAAAGACAACGTAAACTGGTATAAACACAATACCGAAATAAAATTACTGGTAACAATATTTATTTAAAATGCTTCAAAGTCAGATTCATCATCAGATACACTAAAGAGTTGTTTCCATTCTTCTCAAGTTAATTTTTCATCAGTGTCACAGTTGGCAGGAACATCTGTTTCTCCAGTTTCTTTGCTTTCTTCTGAGTCTGAATTCCACAGCAGGTCGTTTTCTGTGCTATTCATTTTATTGCTGATATCTGTCTTCAAAAAACTCTTGATGATCATTTCTTTCTTTCTTTTTTTTTTGATGATCATTTTATTTGGTATGATGTTTTAACCCAGGATGTCAAGAGAGATAGGCCAGGTTTCTTGAGGTTTTTTTTTTTTTCTTTGCCCTCCAGTACAGTGTGCAACTGCAGCCTGGAAAAGGTGCAGTGCGAACTCACAATTCGCCTGCGCCCTCATTGGACTGGCTGCCACTGCCACCCCACCCCAGCCCTCATTTATAACATGCACTCAAACTTTTATTTCTTTTTTTTTTTTTTTGGTAGAAAATTTTGTGCGCTATACTCAAATAAATACGGTAAATATCTTTTGCTATATCCAACACCTGACTTGCCAACAGCAGCTATCACTCAACTGTCTGGGCCTTTGGGATGGATTTATTTACATAATAAACAATCTTATACTGCTGTGCCCTATTTAGAACTGATTTCTGCTCTCATCATCAAAGCAAGGTTCAGAATGGTTTCTTTATGAGTTTGACCCAGACATAATAGTACAGCCAATATATAAAAACGAAATTGAATCAATATTTCCTCTCAGTGAACCTCTTCAAAGAGCTTTTTCAGACTTTTCAGGAGAAATATCTTCCCATTACCCATCAGGAAAGGCATGGGATTTTTTTTTTTTTTTCAGAAAAACTCAATTTGTTATTTCCTTAATTATTCGGTCCTCACCAATCCCTGATGCCCAGTGTTTTATATCAATGGATCATCATCAGGAAAGGGTAGTATATCTGGATCTTCACTAAAAACAACAGTTTTTACAGATAACAAATTTGCTCAACAGGTAGAATTTACCACCTTAATCTATTTGTTCCCCCATATAACAGAACCATGTAACATTGTAAGAGACTCAGCTTATGTAGTTGGTTTGTTCCCTGGTATACTAAGAGCCTCCCTCAATGCCAATAACTATATAATAAAAAAATTTACTCAAACAATTATAGTATATTTTCCAGAAACATTCTGAAACCATCTTCATCATCCACATAAGAGCCCATTTAGGTCTTCCAGGAACAACGGCTCAAGGAAATAAGATTGCAGATCAATTGGCAATGGCTTTATTTCAAACTCCTTCTGAAGAACATACAGCTCTTCATAAAATGCCTGCTGCCTACATGTGAACTATCATATTCTATGAAGGCAAGCCAGGTAATTGTAGAAGAATGTACCATTTGTGCACTTTTAAAAAAAACACTCATGTAGCTGGAGCAAACCCTCAAGGTTTACAGAGTAAAGAACTTTGGCAGATAGTGTTTCTTCAAACACTCTCCATGTGGTTGTAAACACATATTCTTGATTTGTATGGGCAATACCTATGTTTTTGCAGAGAGCAAAAGCAGTGTGTACCTTTTTACTGCAGTGTTTTTCTGTAACGGAATTCCATATTGCACTAAGACTGATAATGGCCCACCTACACCAGTAAAACTTTTTATTTCTTTTGCAAGGAGTAGCATATTAAATATATCAAAGGAATACCCTGTAATTGTTTTGGAAAGGGCACACAGGACTCTAAAAACTCAATTACTAAAATACAGAAAAAGAGGTTTGCCACTGATTGACCTTTTATTATTGACTTTATTTACATCAGGGGTCTCAAACTCATGGCCCGCAGGTCATTTGGGGCCCTCCGTACAACATTTTGTGGCCCTGCCTTAGAGGAATCTTTTTTGTTTTGTTTTGTTTTGTTTTAGTTGTTTGGGCCACACACCCCAATGTTCAAGGCTTACTACTGACTTTGCACTCAAGGATCACCTCAACTTTGCCTCCTGTGGCCCCCAGATAAATTGAGTTTGAGACCCCTGATTTACATTAAACTACCTGAATTTACCCCAGGGAGAATCTTACACAGTTGCTGACAGGTACAAGAAACAAGTCATACTCTTGTTTGGATAAAAGTTGATGATAAATGAATTTCTGGCAATCTCCTCAGTAGAAGGAGAGGATATGTTTATGTTTCCACAGAAGACAAATGTGCCAAGAAATTCTGGGTTCCCTACACCTTGTCAAGATGCAGGTCCTCAGAAATGACAAAACTCAGACACCTGTGACTGTAAACACTCCCTCGGATCTAACATAGACCATTCACACAGCAACAGTAAAATTTCAACTGCTGAACCTTCCTCAACAGGTAACAGAGACATTGCACTCACGCCTTCCAGTTTGACTGAGATTGTTGTTGTTGTTGTTGTTTTTTGTTTCGTTTTTTGGTTTTTGGGCCACACCCAGCATTGCTCAGGGGTTACTCCTGGCTGTCTGCTCAGAAATAGCTCCTGGCAGGCACGGGGGACCATATGGGACACCGGGATTCGAACCAACCACCTTTGGTCCTGGATCGGCTGCTTGCAAGGCAAACACCGCTGTGCTATCTCTCCGGGCCCTTGACTGAGATTGTTAATAGTGACCATCCCCTGACTCTCAATGCAGAACATGAGAGAGTGGAATTTGCTCTCACTGGACTTCAAAATTTGGGAAACACTTGTTACATGAACTCAACACTGCAATGCCTACATAACATTACAAATTTGGCACAGTATTTTTATCAGGACTATTGTAAGAAAAACTAGGTCTCTGCCCAGAGACTGTGGAATTAGTTGCTCTGCTGTGTCTCTGAAGCACAGCATCCATCTTAGCCTTCACTCTACTTGCTTCAGCCTGGGAACTTTGATCCTCTCTGGCATACTTCCCTGAGGGCATGCCTTCTCCTGAGATGAGTCATCTTGCCCACATAGGGTGGAGCTAGAGGAGCACAGCTGCACCACTTTGAAGCCATGCAAATCATCTAGCCAATGAATACCACCACAACATGTAGAAAACCCCACAATACAAGGTGACAATGGGGAAACAATGCAGACCAACACCAGGCATAGAGAATGAAGATGACAACTCTGATGACCCAAAAAGGCCAACCACCTCACCCCAGCACCCCTCTACCTCCTTCCTCCGGAGCTCCAGGGCTTCCCCTGGGCCACATGCCTGGGCAAGCCAGCAAGGTGGGTTCCTTGGAGGAGCTTATGGGGTACCCTAGGCTTTCCTCACTCCCAAGTCGGCTACAGAGGAAGGCTTAAAGTGCGGGCTTTGAACTTCTGGCCTTCCAGCTCGGGAAGGATCTACTTCCTTCCTGGGAGCCAGGAGTCTCTGCCAGCATGGGTTTTGGCAGACCTCGGTTGTGCCAAAGGCCTTTTTTACACTTGGAGGAGCTTTTAACTGGGAGTGGCTGATAGTTACTCGGCTGCACTAAGGCAGTCACTAGTAATTTCATACCAATCAACATGTTCCAAATCGCGCGGGGGCACACAATATATATTAATAGTACTCCATATCTTTAAGATGTGTTTTTATATATGCAGAATGTCCATTTTGCATTCTTCTCTTTATCACACCCCTACAAAACTTATATTTACTCTTTAACTCTCTCACCCCAAACCATCATTACCCCACACTTACCCTTTTTAACTTCAGTACTGCACCATCCAAAATCACAGACCAACGTGGTGCACTGGATTTAATACCCACCCAACTATTTCTAAAGCATAAAACAGACAAGTATGCCCTTTGAATATTTTATATCTATTTTCTTTGACAGCTATATCTCTTACTAAATATTCTCTTATATAGTGACCATTTCCTCTACTTTTTATCTTTTCTTTTCTTTGTGAACTGATCAATAAGGAATTTGGTGAAAGATTCCCTCAGTTTATCACTTCTGTATGAACCAAGTCACGGGGATTATTGGACCTGTTCCTGCAGCCCCTATTTGTACCAATAATGTCACGTGGCATTATTCCTTGTTTGCATAAGCACATTAAAATGGTGAAATTCTATACATACAGATAAGTTCTTATCTAATAGAGATGGGAACACACAAAACTTGTAGTGCAATTGGACCTTACACCCTGAACATTGACATAATGACCTGGCACAGGGCTCAGAAGAATGGGCATTCTCCATTCACCCCTGAACTAGGGAAGCCACCTACAAAACATCTAACATTGTCTATAACATCACCTGGAAGCAATCCTCTACCAGGGAAACCCTACCACTGCTCTGACATTGACCTACTCAAAAGAGATTTCCCTTAACACTGAGAAGACTTAGCAACAATAATGTCCTGCTTACTGGACAGGGCTCTCTGCATTGCCCTTTAATTGTGAGGTGAAACTAGAGGACACTCAACGCCAGCCTGACTTCAATGTAGAATATGAAGATTCCAGGATCTTTTGCCAACAACAGAGACTGTTTGAAAAATAAAACTGTATTGGCACTACAGACAAGGACTTGGATTAGACAAACTATTTTGCCGGAGCCTAGAGCTGGTCTTATGCCAGGAAACGTCAGGGGTAGGGTCTCCTTGTATTTAGGCCAAGGCTTTTCCTTTCCATGTCACCCATATTTTGGTGAGCCTATGCAAAAAATAATTGCCACTCTAACACCGTTTTTACTTTGCTCCTTTGACTCTAAACCTTAAATAATAAAAAAAAACTATTTAAACTCTTGAGGTTAACATAAATTAATATGCATATGCATGGAAATGTAAAAAATACTATGCCTTCAGTGTTTAAGGAGTTACACAAATATCATGGATTTAATTTGCTTTGTGTACCACTAAGAAATGTTATAATGTACAACTGGAGACTTGAGGAACAAAGTAATTGTACATGGGTTCTGTTTTATTTCTTCTTAATGTTCCTTGACCGTATGTTCAAAATTTAAGGTGTCAGCAATGGGATTTCTTCTGAGAACTCTGTTTATTGGTGATTGTCCTTCCACAGTAACTTTACCTTGTCCTCTTCCTTTGCATCATTGTTCTCATAATTAAAAATAAATAAATAAATAAAGGCCAACCACCTAGTTAGTCTCTCAGATATAGATTTTTAAAAAAATATGGAGGATGTTCACAGAACTCAAAGAAAGCATAGATAGAGTTGAACAGAACACTAATAAGAATCAAGAGAATATGAAGATAGAAATCAGAAAACTCCAAACTGAAATAAGAGGTCTGAAAAACTCAGTAGACAAATTGAAAAACTCAATGGAAAAACTCTCCAAGAGGGTAACAGCAGCTGAGGATAGAATTAGTGAGCTGGAAGATGAGATGCATAATAACTCCATACAGCAGAAGAAATTGGAAAAAAAAAAAAAAGCCTTAAAGCAATTGATCAGAAAATGAAAAAATTACTCAAAGAATGTGAACAAGGGGCCAGGAAGGTGGTGCTAAAGGTAAGGTGTCTGCCTTGCAAGCGCTAGCGTAGGACGGACCAAGGTTCGATCCCCCGGTGTCCCATATGGTCCCCCCAAGCCAGGGGCGATTTCTGACCGCATAGCCAGGAGTAATCCCTGAGCGTCAAACGGGGTGGCCCAAAAACCAAGAAAAAAAAAAAAAGAATGTGAACAAATGAAAACAGAGTCTTTGATAAGCTTAACAGAAACAACTTAAGAATCATTGAAGTCCCAAAGACCCAGGAAGAAAATATCCAGGAAGAATCAACAGTCAAAAACATTATCACAGAGAAACTACCAGAGCTAAAGAAAACATGTGACCGAATCCTGCGTGCCCAAAGAGTACCAGCTAAAAGAGACCCCAGGAAAAACACCCCAAGACTCATCCTAGTCACAATGATGAATCCCACAGATAGAGACAGAATACTAGAAGTAGCAAGACCAAAAAGGGAAATCACATTCAAGGGAGCATCCTTGAAATTTACAGCAGATATGTCACAAGGAACTCTCAAGGTCAGAACGCAGTGATGGGACATAGTGACAAAACTCAATGAAATAAATGCTTCGCCTAGAATACTGCACCCAGCCCGACTCACTTTCAGGTTTGAAGAAAGTATACATAGCTTCACAAATAAACAACAGCTCAGAAACGTTAGACTCAAAAGCAGCCTTAAAAGAAAAACTGAGGGGCTGGAGAGATAGCATGGAGGTAAGGCATTTGCCTTTCATGCAGAAGGACAGTGGTTTGAATCCTGGCATCCCATATGGTCCCCTGTGCCTGCCACGGGAAATTTCTGAGCATATAGCCAGGAGTAACCCCTGAGCACTGCCAGGTGTGACCCAAAAACAAACAAACAAAAATAAAAAAGAAAACATTAAGAGAGAGGGAAAAGAAAATTTGCAAGAAAAACTGAAAGGACTACTTGAAGACATACCAACATACACACCAAACTTCTACATAAAGATGGCACTAAATCTCATGACAATTATGTCTCTCAATGTCAATGGACTAAATGCACCAGTTAAGACACACAGAGTGGCTAAATGGATCGAAAACTCAATCCAACCTTCTGCTGCCTAAAAGAAACACACCTGAGGCCAGGCGGTGGCGCTAGAGGTAAAGTGCCTGCCTTGCTTGCGCTAGCCTTGGATGGACTGCAGTTCGATTCCCCGGTGTCCCATATGGTCCCCCAAGCCAGGAGCGACTTCTGAGCACATAGCCAGGAGTAATTCCTGAGTGTCACTGGGTGTGGCCCAAAAACAAAAAAAAATATTTTTAATTAAAATAAATAAAAGAAACACACCTGAATAGATAGAACAAACATAGACTCAAAATCAAAGGCTGGAGGAAAATCTTCCAAGCAAACAACACCCTTATAAAAGCTGGAAAGACCATACTAATATCAGATGACACAAACTTTACACTAAGAAAAGTTGTAAGATGTGGCCTCATCCCCCACTCTACAGTAAGAGACAAAGATAGACATTTTGTACTAATCAAGGGATATATACAGCAGGAAGAAATCACTCTCCTAAACATATATGCACTCAATGAGGGACCATCAAAATATTAATACAATTGTTGACAAGTCTGAAAAGGGATATCAATAACAACACAATAATTGAGGGAGACATAAACATGACCTGTCAATACTTGATAGGTCAACCAGATGGAAACCCAACAAAAATATACTTAAAAAGCCAGGGGCAATTTCTGAGTGCTTAGCCAGGAGTAACCCCTGAGCATCAAATGGGTGTGGCCTGAGAAACAAAAAAAAAAAGAGAGAGAGAGAGAGAGAGAGAGAAAAGAGGTCTAGTAGGTATATGTAGGAAACTTCACCCCCAGAAACCTGGATACATATTCTTCTCCAATTTACATGGGTCATTCTCCAGGATAGACCACATGCTGGCACATAAAATATACCTCCATAAATTCAAGAGGATAGAAATTTTGCAGGCCACCTTCGCTAACCACAAGGTTCTGAAATTAGATGTGAACTACAAAGGGACACAGAATAAAAACTTTAACACCTGAAAATTAAACAGCCTACTACTGAAGAACCATTGGGTCCGAGATGAAATCAAAGAGAAAATAAAAACTTTCCTGGAAACAAATGACAATGAAGACAAACTATCAGAACCTATGAGACACAGCAAAAGCGGTACTGAGAGGAAAAATTATAGCTTTGCAAGCACACATCAGGAAGGAAGAAGGAACATACTTGAATAGCTTAATGACACAGCTAATAGAATTAAGCTAATAGCTTAATGACACAGCTAATAGAAAATAATCAACAGGGCCCGGAGAGATAGCACAGCGGTGTTTGCCTTGCAATCAGCTGATCCAGGACCTAAGGTGGTTGGTTCGAATCCCGGTGTCCCATATGGTCCCCCGTGCCTGCCAGGAGCTATTTCTGAGTAGACAGTCAGGAGTAACCCCTGAGCACCACTGGATGTGGCCCTCCCAAAAAAAAAGAGAGAAAAGAAAATGATCAACAAAAGGAACCAAAAATACAGAGACAGAAGGAAATAACAAAGCTTAGAGCAGAAATCAATAAAGTGGAAACCCAAAAAACAATCTGAAAGATCAACAAAAGCAGAAGTTGGTTCTTTCAAAAAATAAACAAGATTGATAGACCATTGGCAAAATTCACAGAGAAAGAGAGAAAGAGAAACTTGATAACCCATATCAGAAATGAAAAGGGGGAGATCACTACAGATACTGCAGAGATTCAAAGGTTAATCAGAGGCTACTTTGAGAAACTCTATGCCACTAAATATGAGAACCTGGAAGAAATGGATAAATTCTTGGACTCTTATAACCTTCCACAGTTGAATGAGGATGTAGCATATCTAAACAATCCCATCACTACTGAGGAAATTAAAACCGTAATCAAAAGTCTGCCCAAAAACAAAAGCCCAGACCTGGATGGATTTACTAATGAATTCTTTCAAACCTTTCAAGAGACACTATTATCAATCCTAGCCAGGCTCTTTCATGAAATTGAAAAAAAGAAAACATTTCCAAATAGTTTTTATGAAGACAACATTACCTTGATACCAAAACCAGACACAGATGCTGCCAAAAAAGAAAATGACAGACCAATATCCCTGATGAACACAAATGCAAAGATCCTCAACAAAATCCTGGCAAATAGGATCCAATGCCTCATCAAGAAGACCATTCACTACAATCAAGTAGGTTTCATCCCAGGAATACAAAGATGGTTTAACATCCGTAAACCTATCAACATAATACACAACATCAACAACAAGAAAAATAAAAATCACATGATCATATCAATAGACACAGAGAAAGCATTTGATAAGGTCCAACACCCATTCTTGATCAAAACTCAGCAAGATGGGAATGAAAGGAACCTTTCCCAATATAGTTAAGGCCATCTACCACAAGCCAATGACAAATATTGTCCTCAGTGGAGAAAAACTAAAAGCCTTTCCTCTAAATTCTGGTACAAGACAAGGCTGTCCTCTCTCACCACTCCTATTCAACATAGTACTGGAAGTACTTGTTTTAGCGATTAGGCAAAAAAAAAAAAAAAAAAAAAAAAGGTATCAAGGGAATTCAGATAGGAAAGGAAGAAGTCAAGCTCTCACTGTTTGCAGATGACAAGATACTCTACTTAGAAAACCCTAAAGACTCTGCCAAAAAGCTTCTAGAAACAATGGATTCATATAGCAATGTGGCACGCTACAAAATCAACACACAAAAATCAATGGCCTTTTTTATACTGTACACCAATAATGATAGGGAAGAAATGGACATTAAGAAAACAACCCCATTCACATTAGTGTCATACAAACTCAAATATCTAGGAGTCAACTTGACTAAAGACATGAAAGACCTATACAAAGAAAACTATAAAATCCTGCTCCAAAATATGAGAGGACACGTGGAAAAGGAAACACATTCCCTGCTCATGAATTGGCAGGATTAAAATCATTAAAATGGCAACACTCCCCCACAAAGCATTGTACAGATTTAATGCGATCCCCCTAAAGATACCTATGACATTCTTCAAAGAAGTGGATCAGGGGGCCGGAGAGATAGCATGGAGGTAAGGCATTTGCCTTTCATGCAGGAGGTCATTGGTTCAAATCCCAGCGCCCCATATGGTCCCCCGTGCCTGCCAGGAGCAATTTCTGAGCCTGGAGCCAGGAATAACCCCTGAGCACTGCCGGGTGTGCCCCCCCCAAAAAACACACACACACACACACACAAAAAAAAAAAAAAGAAGTGGATCAGGGAGATACAAATCAAAACAACTATGAGATACCATTTCACGCCACAGAGATTGGTGCACATCACAAAGAATGAGAACAAGCAGTGCTGATGGGGATTTAGAAAGAAAGGAACTCTTTTTCATTGCTAGCCTAGTCCAGTCTTTATGGAAAGTGATATGAAGATTCCTCCAAAAACTGGAAATTGAGCTCCCATATGACCCAGCTATACCACTCCTAGGGTTATACCCTAGGAACACAAAAATACAATACAAAAATTCCTTCCTCACACCTATATTCATTGCAGCACTATTTACAGTTGCCAGACTCTGCAAACAACCAAGATGCCCTTCAACAGATGAATGGCTAAAGAAATGGTGGTACATATACACACTTAAATATTATGTAGTCGTCAGGAGAGATGAAGTCATGAAATTTTCTTATATATGGATGTACATGGAATCTATTATGCTGAGTAAAATAAGTCAAAGGGAGAGAGATAGACACAGAATAGTCTCACTCATCTATGGGTTTTAAGAAAATTGAAAGACATTTTTGCAATAATTCTCAGATACAAAAAAGGAGGGCTGGAAAGTCCAGCTCATGACATGAAGCTCACCACAAAGAGTGATGAGTGCAGTTAGAAAAATAATTACATTGAGAACTATTCTAACAATGTGAATGAATGAGGGAAGTAGAAAGCCTATCTAGAGTACAGGTGGGGGTAGGGTGGGAAGGAGGGAGATTTGGGACATTGGTGATGATAATGTTGCACTGGTGAAGGGAGGTGTTCTTTACATGACTGAGACCCAACTACAATCATATTTGTAATCACGGTGTTTAAATAAAGATATTAATTTAAAAAAATAAAAAATAAATTAAGAAAACAATCACTTCCTCCAAAAAATAAAAAGGAAAGACTAGCAGGCTAAATCATTTGGGACATTAAAGTCCCTTAAACTTACGCTGGAGTGGCACCATAAACAACAGTGTGGTTTGAGACAGAGAGATAGCACATTGGTAGGGCATTTGCTTTGCATACAGCCAGCCAATTAAGGACAGATGGTTGGTCAAATCCCGGCATTCCATATGGTCCCCCATGCCTGCCAGAGCGATTTCTGAGTGCAGAGCCAGGCTGTGAGCACCACCCGTGTAGCCACCAAGTGTGACCCAAAAACAAAAATAACAACAAAAAACAGCAGTGTGGCAGATGAGGCAGCAGTGGTGTCATCTTCTTCCTTGGAAAAAGAAATGGTCATATACAAGAAGGAAGAGCTATATACAATATAGACAGCATTACATATAATATGGACAGACATTAAATGAACATAGAGGTGGCCACACACACACACACACACACACACACACACACACAAAATACAGGTGGAAGAAAGGATAAGTTCATAGGTTGCATTACGAAAATTGATCCAGGTAGAATGGGTCAAAATATAAAGCCGGCAAGTCAGGTGTAAAATTTTCTAGTTCCTTGGAATAATTGATGTTGGAGGGGAACTTTTCTGGAAAAAGGCTTCATTGTTTAGAGCATGCATAGAACTTTTAGGAGGTGGGGCACACCAGGCAGTGCTCAGAAATCACTCTTATCCCCATTCATAGAACATTCTTAGGGCCAGAGAGATAGCACAGTGGTAGGACATTTGCCTTGCAAGCAGCCAACACAGGACCTACCGTAGTTCGAATCCTGGCATCACATATGGTCCCCTGAGACTGCCAGGGGTGATTTCTGAGCACAGAGCCAGGAGTAACCCTTGAGCATTGCCAGGTGTGACCCAAATACAAAAAAAAAAAAAAAAAAAAAAGAACATTCTTAAAGCGATCATAATAATCAAGGCTAGAATAATAAGTAATATTATTACAGTGATGAGCACTGTAAAGAGTCTATGGTGGGGCCAGAGCGATAGCAAAGCAATAATGTGTTTGCCTTGCATGCAGCTGACCCAGGATAAACCTGGGTTTGATCCCCAGCATCCCATATGGTCCCCCAAGCCAGGAGCGATTTCTGGGCACAGAGCCAGGAGTAACCCCTAATCATCACCGGGTGTGAACCCCCCAAAAAAAAGTCTATGGCATTCTGATGCCTTATCCAAGGATCTCTGTGGTACCAAGAGCTGCTGGGTGTGACCAAAACAAAAACAAAAACAAAACAAAACAAAAAACTGTGGGGTGAGAAGCTGGGAAATAAAGGGATTTTGGCAAGCTAACTTTGATTATTAAAAAAAAAAACTCTGGGGGCCGGGCGGTGGCGCTGGAGGTAAGGTGCCTGCCTTACCTGCGCTAGCCTAGGAGACGGACCGCAGTTCGATCCCCCGGCGTCCCATATGGTCCCCCAAGCCAGGAGCGACTTCTGAGCGCATAGCCAGGAGTAACCCCTGAGCGTTACCGGGTGTGGCCCAAAAACCAAAAAAAAAAAAAAAAAAAACTCTGGTCGGGGCCGGAGACATAGCATGGAGGTAAGGCGTTTGCCTTTCATGCAGGAGGTCATCGGTTCGAATCCCAGCGTCCCATATGGTCCCCCGTGCCTGCCAGGAGCAATTTCTGAGCCTGGAGCCAGAAATAACCCCTGAGCACTGCCGGGTGTGACCCAAAAACCACAAAAAAAAAAAAAAAAAAAAAAAAAAACTCTGTTCAAAAACTTGTTTACCTGCTGGTAATGAATGCAGGATGAGCTAAGAAGAAAGTCATCCTGATCAAACAACCTGTCCTTACAAACTCCTTAGATTAATAGTGCCATAAGCATTGCAACCACTATCTTTACATACTTTCTGACTTAATGATGCCATGAGCATATTAATCACTATCTTTTCATACCACCTGAATTAATGATGACATGTACCTTGTGACTGTTGTCTTCTCATACCATCTGGTTTCTGTAATGCCTAAGCAATGTTATCCACATTCTATTTTCCTGCCTAAATTTTGCCTTTAAAAACACTATCCATATCCCTCTAAAGATACCCATGACATTCTTCAAAGAAGTAGATCAAACACTTCTGAAATTCATTTGGAATAATAAAGATCCTCGAATAACTAAAGCAATCTTTGGGGAAAGAATATGGGAGGCATTACTTTGCCCAATTTTAAATTGTATTACAAAAAAATAGTTATCAAAAAAACAGCATGGTGTTGGAATAAACAGATCCTCAGATCAGTGGAATAGGCTTGAGTACTCAGAGAATGCCCCCCAGAAATACAATCATCTAAGTTTTGATAAAGGAGCAAGAAATCCTAAATGGAGCAAGGAAAGCCTCTTCAACAAGTGGCATTGGCACAACATGTTAGCCACTTGCAAAAAAGCGAACTCAGGACCCAAGCTAACATCATATATAAAAGTAAAATCCAAATGAATTAAAGACCTTGATATCAGACCTGATACCATAAGGTATATAGAACAACATGTAGGTAAAACACTCCATGACATTGAGACTAAAGGCATCTTTAAGGAGGAAACTGCACTCTCCAAACAAGTGGAAGCACAAATAAACAGATGGGAATATATTAAGATGAGAAACTTCTTCACTTCAAAGGAAATAGTGCCCAGGATACAAGAGAGTCACCCACGGAGTTGGAGAAACTATTCATCCAATACTCATCAGATAAGGGGCTAATATCCAAAATATACAAGGCACTGACAGAACTTTACAAAAAAAATATAATCCCCCCAAAAAATATAATTCCATCAAAAAATAGGAGAAATGTACACTTTGTCAAAGAAGAAATACAAATGGCCAAAAATGCTCCATATCACTAATCATCAGAGAGATGCAAATCAAAACAACTATGAGGTACCACCTCACACCACAGAGATTGGCACAAATCACAAAGAACGAGAACAAGCAGTGTTGGCAGAGATGTAGAGAGAAAATAACTCTTATTCACTGCTGGTGGGAATGCCGTCTAGTCCAACCTTTATTAAAAGTGATATGGAGATCCCTCCCAAAACTGGAAATTGAGCTCCCATAGGATCCAGCTATAACACTTCTAGGGATATACCCAAGGAACACAAAAGTACAATACAAAAATCCCTTCCTCACATCGATATTCATTGCATCACTATTTACAATAGCCAGACTCTGGAAACAACCAAGATGCCCTTAAACAGATGAATGGCTAAAAAAATCTGTGGTACATATATACAATGAAATATTACACAGCAATCAGGAGAGATGAAGTCATGAAATTTTCTTATACACGAATGTACATGGAATCTATTGTGCTGAGTGAAGTAAGTCAGAAGGAGAGAGAAAGACGCAGAATGATTTCACTCATCTATGAGTATTAAGAAAAATAAAAGACATTTTTGAAATAATTCTCAAGAGACAAAAGAGAGGTGGGCTGGAAAGTCCAGCTCACAACATGAAGCTCACCACAAAGAGTAATGAGTGCAGTTAGAGAAATAACTACATTGAGACTTTTCATAACAATGTGAACAAATGAGGGAAGTAGAAAGCCTGCCTAGAGTACAGGCGGGGGTGGGATGGGGAGGAGGGAGATTTGGAATATTGGTGATGGTAATGTTGCACTGGTGAAGGGGGGTTCTTTACATGACTGTAACCCAACTACAATCATATTTGTAATCAAGGTGTTTAAATAAAGATATTAATTAAAAAAACACTATTCATAGGGGCCGGAGAGATAGCATGGAGGTAGAGTGTTTGCCTTGCATGCAGAATGACAGTGGTTTGAATCCCGGTATCCCAGATGGTTTCCCGAGCCTGCCAGATGCAATTTCTGAGTGTAGAGGCAGGAGTAACCCGAGCCCTGCCAGGTGTGACCCAAAAACCAAAAACAAACAAACAAAAGAAACCTATCCATACCTTCAATAAACTAAGTCTATTGCTGTGTCAATACTTTCCTGCGAGTGTTCTGTGGCTTGCAGTCTTCCCTCCTTTTCCCAAGTCACCCTCAAAGGCTACAGGCTGGAAGAGACCCTTACCCACCCTTGCATCGGCTTTGCGGGGGTGGGGGGTGGGGCTGCACAATACAACAAATGAGATTCCCAGCAACCCATTCGTTATCCTTTTTACCCAAATAGGTGAATTAGTTTTGTACCTTAACATCTTTAATGTATTTTTCTGCAGCTATATAGGGATCTCCTTGGGGGGAAATTTAAGAAGTTCAGTGAAAATAATGTTAAGGATAAAATGTCCATGAATGGCATGCCCCTTTTTCCTATATTTTAATAATTGAATGTTGAGGGATCTGTGAGCTCTTTCAACTATGGCTTGTCTCTGTGGACTATAGGGTATTCCAGTGACATATTTAATTTGCCATTCTTTACAAAATGATTAAAAAGTTTTACTGACATTGGCAGGGGCATTGTCCAATTTTATGGATTGGGAAATGCCCATACAGAAAACATTATAGCATCAGGTGCAAACAAACTCATTCAGAAGTCATTAGAACTCCCCATATGAAATGGGAATATGTATTTACCACTACATGGAGATAGAGTTTCTTTGGAAAAAAGTCAACATGTGTAATATTCATTTGTCCCAATTCATTAGTCTGTAACCCTTGGGGGTTGGCCCCAGCTACACGTGTTCTTTTCTTTACATGCACATAAATGGTACATGTATTGATTATTGTCTGGTTTGTTGCCATGGAATGTGATAGTTAACATGCAAATGACAGGCATTTTTATGTAGCAATGCATGTTCTTCTGCAGGTGACTTAAATATTGTCATGGCCAGATGACCAGCAATTTCATTCCTGAGAGCAATCAGCCCTGGGAGGCCAGAATGGGATCTTATGTGAGTGACAAATATTGGTTCAGAATGTTTTCTGCAGAAGGGCTTGTAATTGATACAGCAAGTCTTAAACAACCTGGTTATTATAATCATTTGAAGAGGCAGTACTATGCCTGGGACCAAACACACTTTGTAAGCTGACTTGCTTACTATGTTGCACAGCTCTGAACTATGATATTAAGTAATTTAAAGTAACAAGCTCCACTTGTTGATCAAACTTGTAATTAGTATGCACTTTGTGACCAGAGAATGGCCAGTGATACCACATTTTCCTGATAATGACCCATCAGTGTAAAACACAGGGGTGTCAGGTATACAGGAGCAGATAATAGAGGAAAACACAAAATGTGTCCTCTTAAAGAAGTCCCAGGACTTCCCAGCAGGATAATGGGAGGAAATTCTCCTGAAAAATCAGATAGGGCTCTTTGAAGGGCTCACTGAGAGGTAGTATATATTCTATTTCTTTTTATTGGAATTGGCAGCACTATTATTTCAGGATCAAAACCTAACAAAGGAAACTTCTCTGTGCCTTGCTTTGATGATAAGAGCCGAAATCAATTCCAAACAGGGCACAAATGTGAGAGATGGCTTATTGTGTAAATAAACCCATTCTAGAGGCTCAGACAGCTGAGCAACAGCACTGTAGGAGAATAAGGAGTTTCATGGGCCTGGAGAGATAGCACAGCGGTGTTTGCCTTGCAAGCAGCCGATCCAGGACCAAAGGTGATTGGTTTGAATCCCCGTGTCCCATATGGTCCCCCGTGCCTGCCAGGAGCTATTTCTGAGCAGACAGCCAGGAGTAACCCCTGAGCACCACCGGGTGTGGCCCAAAAACAAAAACAAAAACAAAAACAAAACAAGGAGTTTCAAAAATTAAAGGCAAAACCTCCTCTCACATGGAGCCAAACCATGAAAAAAAAATCTAATTCCTGTTGGGTCTTTTGAGTTAAACACCTGGGCCTATTTAAATCCGATTTCCTTCTAAAGTACTAAATACATTTCTGAGTTCTGAGTTTGGAATCCCAAGGGAGGGGACGGATCCAATTTGTATCACCTAAGAGTTTTTGAAAATAATTTAGATTCCTTCGATTTTTCTGTTAAATGAAAATATTTTGGGGATGCACTGAAGTACACTCCAATATGAAGCCCGAATACTGAGGAGGTAAAGTCTAGATTATTTTTCCTGTGGCTATTGTTAAGCCAGGACTCTGCAAACAGATGATCACAAATTCATATACACATTGTAATTCTCTATGAGTAGGGCTGGTCATTAAAATGGCATCCATGTAATGTATCAAATATGCCTATGGAAACTTTCTACAAGCTTGACGTAACATTGCATCAACAAAAAAATTAACACATGGTGGGTGAATTCGCCATGCCCTGAAGCAAAATCATTCATTGAAATCGCTGCATATGGGTCCTATTATTGAGATAAGGAATAGGAACGGCAAAACACTGTGTGTCATTGGGTGAATAAAAATGTTATGAAAATAATATTTTAAGTCAATTACTATCAAACACCAGTCTTAGGCTGGAAAGATACCACAGTGGTGGGACATTTGCCTTGCATGCAGCCAACCCAGGACAGTCCTGGGTTCGATTCCCAGCATCCCATATAGTCCCCTGAGCCTGCCAGAATTAATTTCTGAGCTCAGAGTCAGGAAAAACCCCTGAGCAACACCAGGTGTAGCCCCCCCCCCCCCAAATAAATAAGAGGCCAGTCTTTTGGGAAGACTACTGGTAAGTGTAAGCCATTCTATAACTTCTCCATAGAAACCATGGATGCATTCACTGTACTGCTCTTAGGTCATATAAAAGTCTCCAGCTACCTGCTTGTTTATTACAAATATCAGTGAGTTCCATACAGAAAGGGAGATTTCAGTGTGACCCAGAATCAGTTGTTCATCAAATAAGTTTCTAAGCACCTCTAGTTTTATGCTGTTGATGGGATACTGGAGAATCCAGATTGGAACATTGGCTTTTCATTTGATTGAGATGGGTTCTGGGCACTTTAACTCAGTGGCCCCAATTAAAAAGGCAAGACTGAGTTAATGTGCTGGAAGGGATTTAGATGAAAGATGTAGTGTAATGTAATGTAATATTCCTACCTTCTTTGCTTATGCAAATCACACCCCCATAACTTCATTGAAACCGGAGCTACATATGGTAAGGAAACAGCCTATTGATTTTGATTTTCTGGTTCTATGCTCTTAAATACCTAGTGCTCTGATGAACAAATTCTGGAGACACAATCCCTCCTATTCATTCTAAGCTGTTAGGAATATCTTTTTGGGGGGGTGGGGTTGAGCCACACCTGGTGACACTCAGGGGTTACTACTGTCTATAATCTCAGAAAGCACTCCTGGCTTGGGGGAAGATATGGAACATTAGAAGTCAAACCAAGGTTTGTCCTGGGTCAGCTGTGTGCAAGGCAAATGCTCTACCACTGAGCTATTGCTCCAGCCCCTAAGCTGTTAGGAATATCTTGTAAGGCCCAAATCTTAAGGCCAATTTCTCTAAGAAATCACAGGCAGTTCAGTGCCAGAAACAAACATTCCTTAAAACTTTCTGGCCTGAATTTCAAGGGTTAACAGTGGATTTTTCTCTTTAAGCTTAGCAGTAAACACTATAAATGGATAAGCAGAAGCCTGGGTGTGGAGGTATACTTCCAAAACCTCCTTCCCTGATGTGATCTGGTTTTCCCAGGTGAATAATGATTCCTTTGAGCATTAAACTGCTTCTTCCTAAAATCATCCCTAAAGTCCCTGGAGGCATTGGTTCTATTATGCCAGATCTAATCTTTGGATTATCATCAAATCTTCAGGGCAGGATATATGGAGATCACAGCTTCCTGAAAATTGCAGGATTTAATGAGCTTAAGCTGCTGAGGTCTCTTGGTGTGGGTGCTGGTAAATTGAATTATTGATGAAAAGGTTTCTTGATTTTGAGAGCCAGGGATTGGCCCCTGACCCAATATCCAAGACAGGTTGATTAAGTCTTGGTCTCAAGGGGGAAGTTCCTTTAGCCAATACAAAACGAGGTTGTGACCTGCATTGTTTTCTTTTTTTTTTTTTAATTCTAAAATTTTTATTCTACTTATTACTTTCTTTTTTTTTATTTAAACACCTTGATTACATACATGATTGTGTTTGGGTTTCAGTAATAAAAGGAACACCACCCATCACCAGTGCAACATTCCCATCACCCATGTCCCAAGTCTCCCTCCTCCCCACCCGACCCCCGCCTGTACTCTAAACAGGCTCTGCATTTCCCTCATACATTCTCAATATTAGGACAGTTCAAAATGTAGTTATTTCTCTAACTAAACTCATCACTCTTTGTGGTGAGCTTCCTGAGGTGAGCTGGAACTTCCAGCTCTTTTCTCTTTTGTGTCTGAAATTTATTATTGCAAGAATGTCTTTCATTTTTCTTAAAACCCATAGATGAGTGAGACCATTCTGCGTTTTTCTCTCTCTCTCTGACTTATTCCACTCAGCATAATAGATTCTGTGTACATCCATGTATAGGAAAATTTCATGACTTCATCTCTCCTGACAGCTGCATAATATTCCATTGTGTATATGTACCACAGTTTCTTTAGCCATTCGTCTGTTGAAGGGCGCATTGTTTTCTTAACTGTTTCATATTGCCACACTTAAAGCATCTGACCTGAACTCAGGAGATTAGTTTTGGACCTCTTCCCCAGTTGTCAGGGAATAGTAAAGAACTGAAAGACAGTATTTTTTCCAATGAAATCCCTTCCCATGCCCCAGACAAAGACCAGGTGATTTTCTTGGGCAAAAGCCATTTATCTGATTCTCCAGGGTATGCATTTAGATAGCATATATTATTAAAGATGTAGCGGTGGGGGCAGGAGGGAAAATTGTAAGTTCCAGCAGGGGGCAGAGGGGGGTAATTATAATTGTATGTTCCAGCATTTATACAAACATGTAGAAATCCCATGACATCTTCTTTCTCTCTCTCTCTAGATGTAATATAGCCTGACAATATTTATTGGCATTCTCAAAAGATAATGTTTCTGTCAGGAGTTTTTGAACTTTCATATCTCTAATCTGCCTTTGTCAATTTCCACAGAAAATCCACATATGGTTCCATAGCTCCCTGAAAAATCTTTGTACCCTTGTACTCAGTTTCTGAGTCAACTGTGGGGCATGTGGGTCCATTCCACACACTCTAAAGAGCTGTGGTGGAAGGGACGAGTGAGAATCTTACAAATCCACCTTCTGATTCAGCTTCTGATTGGGCCATTTTAACATTATTTGATTCACTTTCTAAGCCAATATCAAGTGAAACAAGTAGAAGCTCTATTGGCCTAGGGCAAGTAGGGGACAATAGAACACCAATATGAAAGCTTTTGGCTTGGCCATGTGTGATCATCAAAATGCCTTGGTTTTATGGGCCTTTCAGAAACATTAGAAAGCACTTCAGAAACTTTTAGTGCGACATTTTATTCAGCCCATGTTTCAGAAACTTTTAGTATGAGGTTAGAGTTTTCAGCCCGAATATTTTGCATCTCACAATACAAACTGGAAAAAAAAAAAAAGGAAAACCACCACTGATGCAATTTTTGTGAGACAAATCCAGGGTCATTCAACCAAAAAAACAAGTCACTGTTACCACTTTTGTTGTTGTTGTTGTTTGTTTGTTTTTGGGTCACATCTGGCAGTGCTCAGGGATTACTCCTGGCTCTAAGTTTAGAAATCGCCCCTGACAGACTCGGGGGACCATATGGGATGCCAGGATTCGAACCACCGACCTTCCTGTTGCAAGGTAAGTACCTTACCTCCATGCTATCTCTCCGGCCCCCACTGTCACCACTTTGAACCAATTAGTCTTAAAAATCCAGAATGGTGAAATCCACTTAAGAAACCACAAAATTAACATCTCACCAATTGTCAGCTGAGTCCCTGTTCCAGGTCCCTGATCAGGAGCTGTCTGTGAAGGAAGCCTCAGGCTCCAAAACCAGGTCTGGAAGCAAATGGTGATGCTGAAAATGATCCACACAGTGAAAGGGGGCCAGAACAGGTTCAGAAGTTCCAATTCTCAAGCCAGAAATCCCAACACACAAACCTTCTGCTCCTAAGAAGGAAGGCATCTTAGTGAAGGAAGACCGGAGAATGAATGTCCTGCCTTCCTGAAACTCAGGCTTTTATTAGCAAGAACCAGACCATACTCAAGGGTATAAAACAAATACTGAGTAGGGCACACAACACAGTAATCCAATCACCAAATCACATCCTAAGGTGGAGAATGAATACTGAGTAGAGTAGGACCCAGTAATTCAACAGCTAAGCTTCACTTACTCTATAAGCACAATCTTTCTGAATGTCTCCTAAAAGCTCCACTGTCCCACAGATTTTTCCATTCATGATAGAATATAATATTTCCCATAACTAGAGTGATAGCTATAGCAATGCTTTTTGCATGCAAGATGCCCAGGTCTGACCACCAGCACCTCATGGTCCACCAAGCACCACCAGGAATGACTCAGAGCAATGATCCAAAGTAGTCATTGAGCACCAGCATGTGGCCCCAAACCAATAATATAACCAATAAAAAGCCAATAAAAGAAAGTCTTTCCCAATGTTATATGTATACCCAGCAGATGTTTAGTTTATGGTTCCCTAATAATTAATATTTACCTAATTTAATACATTTTCACTTTAGTGAAATGTATTTGCAGTTTAAGCTTAGGAGTTAGTCCAAAACTCAATTATAGAAGTTTTCTTGTTTTTCTTTTCCTTCCTTCCTTCCTTCCTTCCTTCCTTCCTTCCTTCCTTCCTTCCTTCCTTCCTTCCTTTCTTCCTTCTTTCCTACCTCCCTTCCTTCCTTCCTTCTTCCTTTCTTCCTTCCTCTCTCTCTCTTTCTCTTCTTTCTTTCTTTCTTTCTTTCTTTCTCTTTCTTTCTTTCTTTCTTCCTTTTTTTTTGCCATAGCTGCCTCCTCTCCGCTGTCTTTCTTCCTCATTTTAACCACTTCATTCTTCCCAAAGTTCCATTGTCTCTCCGTCCTAGCCATGCTACTGCTTAATGATCACTGCTTAATGCCCAGATCCTGAAGCAGAGTCCAGTTACTACTTCTAAAAGGCTCATCACCATTGTCCAAAGATTTTCTGGCACACATTTAGTCCAATTTTATTTTTGTTTTTATTATTTGTCTTGAAGCCTCATTCAGCAATACTTTGAGTCACTTTCAGAGGTGTTTGAGAAACCAAATAGTGATGGGGATCAAATTCAAGTCAACCTCAAGCAAGGCAAGCACCTTAGCCCTGTCTCATCACTCTGGCCCCCTTAGTCCGGTTTCCTACATGCTGCTTACAACAGTAATCTGGTACCTGTTATTCTATCATAATTGAAAGAAGAGACTAGATAAATTTTAGAAAATATTTGCTAGATTTATTCAGGTAGTAAGATAGATAGATGATAGATAGATAGATAGATAGATAGATAGATAGATAGATAGATAGATAGATAGATAGATAGATAGATAGATAGATAGAATGATTGATTTGTGAGGCCAGAGCGGTGGTGCAAGCAGTAAGGTGTCTGTCTTGTCTGCTCTAGCCTAGGACAGACCACAGCATCCCATATGGTTCCCCAAGCCAGGAGCTATTTCTGAGCACATGGCCAGGAGTAGCCCCTGAGCATCACCAGGTGTGCCCCTCCAAAAAAGGGGGACTCAGAGAGATAGCACAGCAGTGGGTGTTTGCCTTGCAAACAGTGGTTCAAATCCCAGCATCCCATATGGTCTCCCATGCCTGCCAGGAGCAATTTCTGAGCATAGGTAGATCCAGGAGTAACCCCTGAGCACCACCGGGTGTAACCCAAACACAAACAACAAAAAAAAGATACATATATATATATATATATGTATATATATTTGTTATTTTAAAATTAAAGCTAGTAAATGTTTGTGTTTTTTTTTATATAATGAAATGGGCACTGGAATGATAGCTGATAAGTAAGGCATTTGCCTTACACGTAGTCAACCCAGGACCAACCCTAGTTCAATCCCCAGCTTCCCATATGTTCCCCCGAGCCTGTCAGAAGCAATTTCTGAGAGCAGAGCCAGGAATAACTCCTGAGCACCACTGGGTGTGGTCCAAAACCTAATAAATAAATAATTGAATTTCTTTTAAAAAATAAAATAATGAAATGATGCTTTCAACAAGTTTTCAAGAGTAGCCAGAGATTGGAAGCCAGAGAGATAGCACAACTTCTTCTCTTACACATGACCCAGGTTCCATACTTAGTACCAAATACTGTCCACCTAATGACCATCAGGAGTGATCCCTAAACACAGATCTAAAGGTAATCTCTATGCACTACTGGGTGTGGCCCCTAAACAAACAAAAATATGACTTGTGGCAAAGAGATAGCACAGGAGGTAAGGTACTTGCTATGCTGAAAGCCATATTTGATCCCCAACACTGAATATAATTAATTCCCTACTCTGTTTAAAGTTCATATATGAATTAGAACATTCAGAATTTGCCCTTCTTCTGATTTATTTCACTAATCAAGACAGATGCAATTCCAACCAAGTTGTTGTCACAGCTATTTGCCCACAGTGGCTGAAAAACAATGCCTGGTTAGGGCACTTGCCCTGCACACAGTTGATCCAGGTTCACTCCCCATCAATGCATATTCCCTCAAGCACTATCAAGGGGAATCCCTGGCACCATACATGGTCTCCCTGGAAAACACCAGGAGTGATCCCTGAGGACAGAGCTAGTGAGCCCTGAGCACTGTGTAGCATGGTCCAACACACACACACACACACACACACACACACACACACACACACATACATACATACACATGAGCAGAGAAGAATATTCTCACAAGACTGCCAGAGTGGTCAGTAGTGAAGTGGTTAATTTTCCTTGCTTATGAGCAGAGCACTTAAAACATAAGAGTTAATTAAAATTCAGCTTAGCATTATGGTGATTTAGAGTTTGTTTAATTAGTATTTAGAACTGCACATTGTTTATAGCTATTGGTATTTCAATAGATGCTTAAATGTTTGAACATTTAAAGTTTAATAAGCTTTAGTTCTTAGAAAAAACATTGCTATAATTAAACTTTTAATTACTCTGTTTTTTTTCTGGGCACATGCAATTAATAAAAGCTAAGGCATCTAACAGCACACACTTAAAAACCTACTCAAGCACCTCATTTGTTAGCTAACACATAGTAGATATATTTTAATATCAAAGTCAAGTATAAAAAAGTTACAACTTTTGAAAAGTACATGTAGTGACTCATGAGAACAATTATGTCAGAGTAATGGCTTCAAATTCCTTTTGTGTATACACATGAAATATATATTTCTCAGTCATTTCTTTCCTTTCTTTTTCCCTCAGACACAGTGGATCAATTACAACGTTCCCAAATCCACTTTATACACTGATACCAATCACTGTTGGTTTTTAATTTTGTCCTCAAATGAAAAACACTGAAGCAGTTGTTCCTCAGAGCAGCCTTGCCCTTACTTAGCACATTTTAAAGAATCTTATATTCAAGTGTCGGGAGGTGTGGTGGAGTTTGACAGATTAGATACAATCTTATTTTCATTAAATACTAAATTTAGGGGTCAACAGCGGTAGAGGGTTTGCCTTGCAAGCAGCTGACCCAGGACTGACAGTGGTTGGAATCCCAGTATCCCATATGGTCTCCCATGCCTGTCAGGGGCAATTTCTGAGCTCAGAGCCAGGAGTAACCACGGAGCACCGCCCACAGGGTCCGACCCAAAAACAAATAAACAAAAAACCCTAAATTTAAATATGAATAGGAGAAAAAGCTCCTCTCCCATATCCTATCTACACAAAAATCAAGTACTTTGTGCTATATAGGAGTTTGTCATTCACTCCCCAAAACCAAATTATTTTTCTTTGTTTTGTTTTTGGAACATACCCAGAGGTGCTTAGGGCTTACTTTGGGCTCTGCACTAAGGAATCACTCCTAGCAGTGTTCAGAGGACCAAATGGAATGCTGGGGATCGAACCTGTGTCTGTGCCTTACCTCCTGTACTATCTCTCTAGCCTCAGAAATAAGATTTTCAAGTACCTGAAGTATTCACATTAAAGTCCGTACATTATGGAACCGGAGTGATAGCACAGCGGGAGGACATTTGCTTTGAATGAGGCCGACCCAGGTTTGACCACTGGATCCCATATTGTCCCCAGAGCCTACCAGAAGTGATTTCTGAGCACAGAGCCAGAAGTAACCCCTGAGCGCTGCTGGGTGTAACCCAAAAACAAACCAAAAAAAGTTTGCACACTGAAGATGGAGTTCAGAAGTAGAACATTTTTCTTAAGTGGATGAGACTCTGGGATTGTGGCACCATGGGGAAAAAGGGGGAGAGGAATAAAGAACACAAAAATAGTACAGTAGGAAAGGCACTTACCTTGCAAACAGCTGGCCCAATTTCCATGCTTGGCACCACATATGGTCCTCCAAGCTTTGCCAGGACTGATTCCTGGGCACAATTTGGTGTGTTTCAAAAAGAAAAATAATAAAATAAGATAGAGGGGGCCGGAGAGATAGCATGGAGGTATGGTGTTTGCCTTGCATGCAGAAGGTCAGCGGTTGGAATCCCGGCATCCCATATGGTCCCCGAGCCTGCCAGTAGCGATTTCTGAGCATAGAGCCGGGAGTAACCCCTGAGTGCTGCCGGATATGACCCAAAAACCAAAAATAATAATAATAATAATAATAATAAGATAAGATAGAGATGCATGATCAGTTGATTAGCCTCAAAGACTTCATAGTCCTATGGTGTGGGGGAAGGAACAATATAGAAACATTTTATTACATTTTCCTGCTATAATGATGTCAGCTCTCTTTTTTTGGAGAGAAGGAGGAAAGGGGAATAAAAGGCTGAGAAGTTACTTGGTGAACTTGGTAAATTTACTTGGTAATCAGGGGCTGGAAAGACTGCATAGTGGTAGGGTGTTTGCCTTGTACACAGCTGACCCAGGATGGACCTAGGTTCAATTCCCGGCATCCCATATGGTCCCCTGAGCCTGCCAGGAACAATTTCTGAGCGCAGAGCCAGGAGTAACCCCTGAGCACTGCCAGGTGTGCCCCCCCAAAAAAAAGAGTAAATCAGAACAGTTAAATCAATAAATCAGAGATCTTAGGATGGATGGAAGTTGTATCAAATATGTAAAAAAGTTAAGTCAGGGACCAGAGAGAAAGCACAGTGGTAGGGCATTTGCCTTGCATGCAGCCTACCCAGGACCAACAATTTTTCCGTCCACAGCATCCCATATGATCCCCCAATTGACTAATTTTAAATACACAAAATTTTAGCCATTATATAAAAGTTCTGTGGAGGGGCCGGAGAGATAGCATGGAGGTAAGGCGTTTGCCTTTCATGCAGGAGGTCATCGGTTCGAATCCTGGCATCCCATATGGTCCCCTGTGCCTGCCAGGAGCAATTTCTGAGCCTGGAGCCAGGAATAACCCCTGAGCACTGCCGGGTGTGACCCAAAAACCACACACACACACACAAAAAAAAAGTTCTGTGGAATTGAGACCAGAGCAATGGCACAGTGGGTAGTAGGGCACACATAAATACTGCTCTCCACATTATCTAGGTAATAAAAACAAAAAATAAGCCTGGTTCTATATCTTTACATTGTATAAAGATGCATATATCTTCCTTCCTTTTTTTCTTTTTAGATGATTTTTAAGGAGATGTTACAGGCAGAAAAAAATTAATATAAATCAGTTGCAATGAAACACTCGCTAGTTTGGTACTAAATATGTAGTTTGAAGAACTGTTGAAGGAGAGAGAATGTTCCTGGGGTCAGGGGAGGCCAAGTGAAGAATGAGAGGAAGCTGGAGAGAGAAGTTAGGTCCCATCATTTCAGTGCTCTGTAGATCATGCCAATGTCACAAATTTTATCCCATGTATAAAGGAAAGCCATTATAAGGACCCAATCCAGAAGTGATAACATTTGAAGAGCCTCTGATCATAATGGGAAATTCAGCCAGTTTGAAGAATGACTGAAGAGAAGGCAAAACAGCTAATTAAGAGGCTATGAATTAATAGAGTATGATGGCTCAGATCAGGACAGTGACTGTGGATTTAATTAAAGACTCATTATACAAGTTCAATTAGATTTGCTGATGACTTCCTTATATGTAGGACAGGCAGAGGGACTAACAGGAAGCAGGATTTAAGGACAACTTAGAATTCTCATTTGTGTGGCTGGCAGTTTCACACTGCAAATGCAGAAAACTGGGATAGATTTGGGTTTGAGAGAGACTGACAGTTAAGTATTAAAATGCAAAGCATGGGGCCAGAGCTAAAGTACAGTGGGTAGGGCATTTGCCTTGCACACAGCCTACGTGGGTTCCATCCCTGACATCCCATATAGCCCTCCATGCCTGCCAGGAGTGATTCCTGAGTGAAGATCCAAGATTAACCCATAAGTATACAAGGTGTAGCTAAAACAAACACACAAAAAATGCACAGGAGGTAAGATGCTTGCTTTACATGTTGCTAACCAGCTCTACCACATATGGTCCCTGGAATACCGCCAGAGGTCACTCCAGAGTCAGTCAGAAACAGTTCTTGAGTTTCAGGAGCAAGAGAGTCCAACCCCAACTCCTTGGCCCAAAACCAGGTATTGAAAACCATACAGATACTGCATTAACTGAGTGGTAAATTGATTCATTGTCTTCTCGATATCCCATATTGTAAGATACCTGGTACTCTGCAAAGCTAAAGACAGAATCAGTTTGCAGAAGTTGCTGGTATGTAGATGACATTAAATCCATAAAAACCTGAGATCATTGACAGCAGTTAATTTTTAAACCTGAAATGTATGTTTAAAATGAAAACTTCAGGAGCCAGAGTGAAAGCACAGCACTAGGGTGTTTGCCCAGCATGCTGCTGACCCAGAACAGATCTGGGTCCAATCCCCTGCATCTCATATGGTTCCCTGAGCTTATCAGGAGTGATTTCTGAGCACAGAGCCAGGAATAACCCGAGTGCTGCTGGGTGTGGCCCCAAAACCAAAATAAATAAAAATAATAATAAAATTAAAACTTCAAGACTCTCTTCACCCCCATTCAGAAGAAGGAAACTATAGAAACAGAACCTCTGAGTGGCCCATTGGAGGAGCTGGGCAGAGGTGGATAGGTCATAAATCATGAAGGATCATGTGCTTCAGTAGGAATGGAAAAAGGTCTCAGAAATAATTAGTAAATGTCAATAAGGGGGCCCAGAGAGATAGCACAGCGGCGTTTGCCTTGCAAGCAGCCGATCCAGGACCAAAGGTGGTTGGTTCGAATCCCAGTGTCCCATATGGTCCCCCGTGCCTGCCAGGAGCTATTTCTGAGCAGACAGCTAGGAGTAACCCCTGAGCATCGCCGGGTGTGGCCCAAAAAAAAAAATGTCAATAAGGAATTTGAAACTAATTTGGGGGGGGGCGATTTGGGGGGGGATTGTTGTTGTTGGGCCACACACAGCAGTGCTCAGGGCTTAGTCCTGGCGCAGGACTCAGAAATCACTCCTGGCAGGCTTGGGAGACCATATGGGATATGGGAAATGAACCTGTGTCCTTCCGGGATCGGCTGCATGCAAGGCAAATGCCCTACCGCAGTGCTATTGCTCTGGCCCCATGAAACATTGTTTTAAGCACTGATTGTTCTTTTATTCATATGTCAGCAACCATGTTGGCAACCACTGGAGAAAATTGCATCCCTAGAAATGATGCAATATATATGGCTAGGGGATCTACAAAAACTCTTTGTAAATTGCATTATTTGTCCCTTAATCCATTTGATAGCTGGGTTGAGTTCACATGCATAATACAACGGGATTTTCTCCCTCAGATTTCTCAGACGTCATCTATTTCTTAATCAGATTTTTCTAACAATTCCAGAAAGCTTTTGATTCAGTAAATGTTGGTAAGGTCTAATAATCTACAATTTACAAACCCAAAGGGTTCAGATTCAAGACTTTTAGCTGAGATCAAAGTGCACACTAAGTACAAGCCAGAGGTGACAAAGATGAAGCAGCAAATTAGACGACTTTTCCCAGAAAACGGAGGAAAATAAGAGGTCGTAGATTACAATGCAATGGCGTTTTTTGGAACTAGTAGACTGAAACCCTAAAGTTCTCTTTAGGGAGGAGTGCTGGAGGCGACTCGGCATTGATGATACTGAAGAAGGACCAGAAACCAGCAGCATCCTGGCTCCTAGGCTCCTTCCTAGCTTCGTTGCCTAAATTTCTTTTTTTTTTTTTTAACAAGCATATAGATTTATTTTAAATCAGTTTGGTACATGATACAGATTGGCTTTGCCATTATTACATGAACCAAAATAGAAAAGTCTAAATACAGCAGTGTCTGCCTGTGCAACAAATATCTGTAAGGTAAAATAAGGAATTACATTTGCACGAATAAATCAGATGAAAATCTGAAAAGGTTTCTATATACCTTCTGAATTTAAAAAACCCAAAAATTATTAATGGCTCAAGATACTAAATTATAAAGGAAAGGGGAAAAGGCTATGAGTTCTGTTGTGTAGGGTTCTTGTGTAGACTTGCAAAATCTAATTGCCTATTATGATTCTGTTAAGAGCAGTATTTAAACTTGCAGAAGAGGCAATTTCAGTTCATGAAAAGTACTATATGTGTTGTCATTATTTGTGGCAAGATATTCACATCCAAGCAAATTAACAACTATGCCAGTATGGCTAATTCTGCCGCTTTGGGAGAAATTTAAATTCTTTATAATTTCAGATAAATCTCCACACACTAAAAACTAACTTCGTCGCCTAAATTTCAACCGTCCTCTAGGACCGCTCACCATCCAGACCACAAGTGTCCGAATACCTTCCTCTCAACCCCGCAATTCTTCGATCACAAACCCGATCGGCTGTCCGGGTTCCCCCCCAAAGCCACCTTCTTTCTCCCCAGGAGCCCCTCCACCTGCGCGGCTCCCCGGCGGGCCTAAGGGCTGGCTCTCTGCGCCCGACAGTCGTCGTGGCAACCGGAGACGCACAGCGGGACATCAGGAGAAGGTGGAGGAGGAGGGCTGGCATCGCCTCTCTTCTTACCCAAGCCTTTTCCTTTTGTCTGTGTTTTCCTTACCGCTTCCCGCGCCTGGTGCGTGACTTTGAGGGTCTGGTATGAAAGCTCCATCGTCCTCTGTGTCAGGGTCCGAGGGACAGGGGGAAAGGAGCCAGTTCCGACCCAGGCCGACCAGGAAGGCGGCTCTAAGGAAACTTGACGCTCAACTAGCCCGCCACCTCGGGATTGGCCGGAGCCAGGACATGCCAGCCAATCTCTGGACATGCCTGGGTGGAATCCTGGTCACGCCAATCAAGGTGGAAATAAATGGCTTGATTAGAAATTGGCCAGTCAAGAGAACAGAAAAGGATGACTGGCATGGCGTGGGGCGGAGTGAGGGATGGTGACGGTTCCCTGAATAGTCTTTGAAACCAATTGAACTGAAGCTTGAGTCCAGTTGCTGTTGTCCTTGATACTGGCAGTTGTCCAAGTCTTTGTGATCCAAACCGTACTCCCCACCCCACAAGACAAATCCCTTGATTCTCCCCGTAGTCCCCATCTCCCTTTAAGGCAGTGCTTCTCAATTATTTTCTGTCATGCCCTCCTAGGAAGAAGAAAACATTTTTCGCACACACCCCCCAGCGTGACTGTAAATAGTATCTTTATTTAAAAAAAAAAAATTTAACCTGCAAAACAAAAAAATATAACAATTATTTGAGCTGATTTTTTAATCAGAAGTTATGTCTGGGTTAATGGCTACAATGAGCACGTTTTGCAATGCATAGCTTTTGGAAGCAGGGTTTGAAGCAGGACACAGCAACTCTCAGCTCCAGAGACATTCAGAGACATAAACACGGGACTTAGCTTGTTATGACAGTGTTTGCTGAGGTCAAACGCGCCCCCCTTTACGGAGCCTCGCGCCCCACTATTTGAGAACCACTGCTTTAAGGTAAACTATTTGAAGTACCTGCTTTTTTCTCTGCAATTGTCTATACCCAGTCCATGTAGACTGGAAGAATCTGTTTGTTGACTTAAACTGGTAGAGCCTTTCTGGCATGAAAACTGGGCATCAAGTTTTCTCTTCTTCAAGACCTTGATCTTTTCCTTCTTTACATTTTCCTTTTTTTTTTTTTTAATACAGAACATTTTGAATTTGTTTGTCATCCTCATCCTTGTGCAGGGGCCATGCTAATCTTATTTTTCCAATTTTGGTATATGTGCTGCTGAAGTGAGCATTTCTCTGCTTATTCCTACACACATCAACTACTCTCTCTTTTTTGGGAGGGGCACAGCTGAGGGTGCTCAGGGGTTACTCCTGCCTCTGTGCTCAGTAATCGCTCCTGGCAAGCTTGAAGGACCATATAGGATACCAGGAATCAATACTCTTTGATTTTAATTTCTATGTCTTACTGTGACTCCTCTTCCAAACTGCCTCTCTTTAGCCTTCTTCATCCAGGATCTTCTTTCAGGATACAATAAGATTAAAGCACTCTCCCTGAATACTTGAAAAAAGAATAGTTGTTAAAAAGCAAAACTCTCTTTACATGACTGAAACCCAAATACATGTATATAATATAACCCAAAATCATGTATATAATCAAGGTGTTTAAATAAAATATATTTTAAAAAAAAAAGCAAAACTCTCAGAGTGGAGGAGGGGAAAAAAAGCAAAACTCTCAGAGTGGAGGAGGGGGAAAAAAGCAAAATTCTCAATGTGTAGTTGTTGCATTGAATTACCTCTCTCCCTGTCTTGCCTGAAAAGTAGTTAGATTTACCAAAGTTTTCAGTTCAGTTCCTCAGCCATGTTGCCCATATTTCAAGTACTCAGCATATTGTATAGTTGAGTAAATAGTAGCTAGTAGCCAACATATTGTATAGTTCAGATACCATTTTTGTCATAAGATGCCATTGGATAGTGGTTGGGCTCTAGAATAATTAAAACACACACACACACACACACACACACACACACGGGGGAGAGAGGCTGAATAGCACAGCTGTTTGCCTTGGACTCGGCCAACTCGGACCAACCTGGGTTAGATCTCTGGCATCCCATATGGTACCCTGAGACTGCCAAGACTGATTCCTGAGCACAGAGCCAGGAGTAACCCCTGAGCACTGTCGAGTATGGCACAAAAACCTAAAAAAAATATATAAATAAATATAAATAAAAATTTAAAAATAGGGGCCGGAGAGATAGCATGGAGGTAAAGTGTTTGCCTTGCATGCAGAAGGACGGTGGTTCGAATCCCGGCACCCCATATGGTCCCCCAAGCCTGCCAGGAGTGATTTCTGGGTGTAGAGCCAGGAGTAACCCCTGAGCACTCCCGGGTGTGACAGAAAGAAAGAAAAGAAAGAAAGAAAGAAAGAAAGAAAGAAAGAAAGAAAGAAAGAAAGAAAGAAAGAAAGAAAGAAAGAAAGAAAGAAGAAAAGAAAGAAAAAGAAGAAGAAAGAAAAGAAAAGAAAGAAAGAAAGAGAAGAAAGAAAGAAAGAAAGAAAGAAAGAAAAGAAAGAAAGAGAAAGAAAGAAAGAAAGAAAGAAAGAAAGAAAGAAAGAAAGAAAGAAAGAAAGAAAGAAAGAAAGAAAGAAAGAAAGAAAGAAAGAAAGAAAGAAAGAAAGAAAGAAAGAAAGAAAGAAAGAAAGAAAGAAAGAAAGAAGGAAGAAAGAAAAAGACAGACAGACAGGGAGGGAGGGAGGGGGAGAGAGAGAGAGAGAGAAAGAAAGAAAGAAAGAAAGAAAGAAAGAAAGAAAGAAAGAAAGAAAGAAAGAAGAAGAGAAGAAGAAAAAGAAAGAAAAGAAAGAAAGAAAGAAAGAAAGGAGAAGAAAGAAAGAAAGAAAGAAAGAAAGAAAGAAAGAAAGAAGAAAGAAAGAAAGAAAGAAAGAAAGAAGAAAGAAGAAAGAAAGAAAGAAAGAAAAGAAAAGAGAAAGAAAGAAAGAAAGAAAGAAAGAAAGAAAAAGAAAGAAGAAAGAGAAAAGAAAGAAGAAAGAGAAAGAAAGAAAGAAAGAAGAAAGAAAGAAAGAAAGAAAGAAAGAAAGAAAGAAAGAAAGAAAGAAAGAGAAAGAAAGAAAGAAAGAAGAAAGAAAGAAAGAAAGAAAGAAGAAAGAAAGAAAGAAAGAAAGAAAGAAAGAAAGAAAGAAAGAAAGAAAGAAAGAAAGAAAGAAAGAAAGAAAGAAAGGAGGGAGGGAGGGAGGGAGGGAGGAAGGAAGGAAGGAAGAAGAGAAGAAGAGAAGAGGAAAGGAGAGGAGAGGAAAGGAGAGGAGAGGAGAGAAGAGGAGAGAAGAGAACCTACTTTATTGTTAGCTATATTTCTGCTCAAGGACTACTCCAGGCTTTCTGCTTAGGAGTGGCCTCCCCCCATGATCAGGAGATCATTTGCAGAGCCAGAAATCAAACCAGGATAATGCCTTAACATCTGCACTAGCTCTTTAGCTCAAATAACTAATTTGTTTTAATGAATAAATTGATGACTTCCCAAACTATTAATACCAAATGTGAAGAAAAAAAAAAAAAAAGATGTTCAGAGGGACTTAACTGACTTTATCTTGTGCCTTTTACTGAAATTTTACCTAAAAAAATAAAAAAGAATTTACTGATTGCAAAATCGAGTTTCAGTTAGTTTTGTCCTTCTCCAGGAATTGTGCGAAGGTGTTTTTTTCTTTTCCTTTTTATTTCTTCTTAGTTACCAAGGACATTTTGACTAAAAGTCAATATATGGGAGGGCCAGAGTGATGGCCCCAATGATAGAACGTTTGCCTTGCACACTGCTGATCCAGGATTGTCCGTGGTTCAATCCTGGCATCCCATATGGTCCTCCAAGCCAGGGGCGATTTCTGAGCTCATAACCAGGAGTAACACCTGAGCGTCACCGGGTGTGGCCCCCCAAAAAATCGAAAAACAAAAACAAAGTTAATATAAGGTAAGAAATACAATCTATAGGGACTGGAGAAATAGCATAGTGGTAGTGTATTTGCCTTGCATTCGGTCAACCCAGGGGACCTGGTTCAATTCCCAGCATCCCATACAGTACCCCAGCCTGCCGAGGGCGGTTTCTGAGTGCAGAACCAGGAGTAACCCCTGAACACCTCTGAGAGTGGCCCAACAACCAATAAATAAATAAATAAAGTTCAAAATTTTTTTCTAGGGCCCGGAGAGATAGCACAGCAGTGTTTGCCTTGCAAGTAGCCGATCCAGGACCTAAGGTGGTTGGTTCGAATCCCGGTGTCCCATATGGTCCCCCGTGCCTGCCAGGAGCTATTTTGAGCAGACAGCCAGGAGTAACCCCTGAGCATTGCCCGGTGTGGCCCAAAAACCAAAAACCAAAAAAAAAAAAAAAAAAAAATTTATTTTCTTTTTTTTTTTTTTTTTTTTTTGCTTTTATTAATTATGACAACAAAGATGCAAAGATAGAGGACAGGGTAAAGTTACAGTGGAAGCCCAATCACCCATAAGCAGAATTCTCGGTAGTCCCATCGATGATATCCCAGCCTTGATCTTTCAACCAAAGAAAATTAAGAAAAACAAAACTGAACCCATGTACAATACAATTAATTTGTCCCTCAAATCCCCAGTTGTATTACATACTATTTCTTAGCAGCACACAATATAATCCAAAGAGATTAGACTTATGTAACTCCTTAAACATTGAGGGCAAAGTACATTTATCTTGTTCCATGCACATGCTTACTAGTTTAAGTTAACCTCAAAAGTTTTAGTGGGTTGTTTTTCTTAAGGATTGGAGTCAAGGGAAAGTAGTAATAAATGGTGTTAGAGTGGCATTTGTTTGCATAGGCCCACCAAAATATAAGAGACATGGAAAGAAAAATTATGGTCTAAATACAAGGAGACCCTACCCCTGAAGTTTCCTGGCACAGGACTGACTCTAGGCTCCAGGCAAACTAGTTTGTCCAATTCAAGTCATCGTCTGTAGTGGCAATACACCTTCATTCCTCACATAGTCTCTGTTGTTGGTATCATGCTTCTGTATTAAAGGTCCTGGAGTCTGCATATTTCATATTGCAGTCAGGATGGTGCAGAGCATCCTCTCGTTTCATCTCACACTTAAGGGGCACTAGAGAGAACCATGTCCTGTAGAGCAGGTCATTGTTGTTGTCAAGTCTTCTCAGTGTAAACGGAAGTCTCTTTTTAGGAGGTCGATGTCAGACCCTTGGTAGTGTCTTTCCTGGTAGAGGACTGCTTCCAGCTGTTGTTATAAAAGACCTTGAATGTTTCGTAGATAGCTTGCCTGGTTCTGGCGTGAATGGAGGATGCCCATTCCTCTGAGGCCTGTGCCAGGTCATTCTATCAATGTTCAGGGTGTAAGGTACATTGTACTGAGATTTATTAGATAAGAACTTATCTGTAGGTATAGTGTTTTCCTATTTTAATGTGTCTATGCAAAGAAGGATCAATGCCATGAAGCGTTATTGGTGCATCTGGAGGCCATAGGAACAAGACCAGCAATTTCCATGACATAGTTCAATCATAGGCATCAAACTGAGGGACAGTTCCACCAACAATCCTTATTGAACAGCTTACAAAGAAAAGACAAGATGGGGCCGGAGAGATAGCATGGAGGTAAGGCATTTACCTTTCATGCAGAAGGTCATCGGTTCGAATCCCGGCATCCCATATGGTCCCCCGTGCATGCCAGGAGCAATTTCTGAGCCTGGAGCCAGGAAAAACCCTTGAGCACTGCTGGGTGTGACCCAAAAAAACCACAAAAAAAAAAAAAAAAAAAAAAAAAAAAAAGAAAAGACAAGATGAAAGTGGATAGAAACATCATGGTAGAAGAATATAGAGAGAGTTACACCATTAAAGAAAATATACATGAAATATTCAAAAGATATATGTGTTTAATTTATGTCCTTCTAAATAGTTCTGGGATTGTTAGATCCACTGTATGTCTTTGGTCTGAGATTAAAACTGTGTATTATAGAACTTAAGAGGGGTAAATCGGGGGTAGTGATGGTTGGGAGGAGTATACGTTCGCGCCCCCGCGCGGTTTGCATCATGTAGACTAGTATGAAATTGCCAGTGACAGCATGAGTATAACTGACAAACTATCTGCCACCCCACAGATCAAACACCACCCCCCAAGCCAATCTCACGAGCTCAAGCGCAACCCTAGGCCAATCTCCGCAGCTGGCCTGGGGGTGGGGAAAACCCAGGGTGCCCCATCAGGTCCTCCCAGAAACCCACCTGGAGATCCGGAGGAAAGGGGGAGAGGGGGGTCGGGTGACCCAAGTCCAGGCCCCCCTACCCTAGGCCGGGCCAAGAGGCCCCTGGCACATACGGAGGTCTGCCAGGAGCCAGCCCGTGCCGGCTGAAAATCCTGCCCCAGGAAGGGAGGAAAGCCCTCCCAGGCCCAAAGGACCAGAGCTCAAGACCCCAAAAAAATTTATTTTCTAAGCCAGTCAAATTGAGCAGCAGGCGGGGGTAGGTTATATACCAACTTTTGTGATACTAAAGTCAATAAGTTCTGATATCAAAAAATATTTTTTAAAGTTTTGGTTTTATGTTTTTTGTTATGTTTTACTTCTTTTTTCCCTTTCTTCTTTTATTTTATTTATTTATTTATTTGTTGAATTAAATAATTAACAATGGGGCTGGATGGAGGTGGATGCCATCCAGGCCACGTGGCTCTGCAACCCCCATCCAGCCGCGGGTCCCAGGCCCAGGTGAACAACGGAATCACTCACTCACAGGCATCAGGAAGCATCAGCTTTATTCATAACCTTTTAAGCACTCCGCCATTCTTAGCCCTGCATCTTAACTCCTTTCAGCCATCTTCCTTTGGCCTCCATCCTGGTTCAAGACCAAAAGAGGCAGAGACCCAGAAGCCAGAGCGCCCAGCAGGGAAGAGCCAGCAGGGCAGCCCCCTCATCCTCTCGCTCAAAGGTTTATCTACCTATCCCAAGACCCCTCCCAGGAATGGGTGGGGTCTTGCAGGTAAGGTCACACCTAATATTCAGTTCCCAAGACCCCTCCCAGAAATGGGTGGGTCTCAGGTAGCTACACCTAAATCCAGGGTGGAGTAACATTTATTTATTTATTATTTTTTGGTTTTGAGGTCACACCCAGTGACACTGAAGACTTACTCCTGGCTATGCACTCAGAAATTGCTCCTGGCTTGGGGGACCATATGGGATGCCAGGGATTGCACCGAGATCCATCCTGGATCAGCCACATGCAAGGCAAACACCTTACCACTGTGCTATTGCTCCAGCCCTCCCTTTTTTTTTTTTAAATTGATATTTAAAAGACGAACTCATCCCAGTTTTTTTTTCCTTTTTTTTTTTTGGTTTTTGGGTCATATCCGGCAACACTCAGGGGTTACTCCTGACTCCATGCTCAGAAATCGCCCCTGGCAGGCACAGGGGACCATATGGGATGCCAGTATTTGAACCACCGTCCTTCTGCATGAAAGGTAAATGCCTTACCTCCATGCTATCTCTCCAGCCCCTCTTTTCTTTTCTTTTCTTTTTTAAATTTTTTTATTTTTAATTATGAGAACAAAGATGCAAAGAAAGAGGACAAGGTAAAGTTACAGTGGAAGGACAATCACCCATAACATAATTCTCAGAAGTCCCCTTGCTGATATCTTAACTTTGAACTTTCAGCCAAAGAACATTAATACAAACAAAATAGAATCCATGTACAATTACTTTGTCCCTCAAGCCCCCAGATTGTAACATATTATAATATTTCTTAACAGCACACAAGGCAATCTAAAGCCATAAAACTTATGTAACTCCTTAAACATTAGAGGCATAGTATTTTTTACCTTTCCCTGTACATGCATATTAGCTTAAGTTAACCTCAAATTTTAATTGTTTTTTTTTTTTAAGGATTAGAGTCAAAGGAGCACAGTAAAAATGGTGTTAGAGAGGCAATTGTTGTTTGCATAGGCCCACCAAAATATGAGAGGCATGGAAAGGAATAACCTTGGCCTAAATCCAAAGAGACCCTACCCCTGAAGTTTCCTGGCATAAGACCAACTCTAGGCTCCAGGCAAGTTAGATCGTCCAATTCAAGACATTGTACATAGTGCCAACACACTTTTCATACAGTCTCTGTTGTTGGTATCATGTTTCTGTATTAAAGATCCTGGAATCTGCATATCTAACATAGAAGTCAGGATGTGGAGCATCCTCTCGTTTCACCTCACCATTAAAGGGCAATGCAGGAAGCCCTGTCCTGTAAGCAGGTCGTTGTTGTTAAGTCTTCTCAGTGTTAAGGGAAGTCTCTTTTGAGCAGGTCGATGTCTGAGCAGTGGTAGGGTCTTCCGTGGTAGAGGATTGCTTCCAGGTGATGTTATAGACAAACCTGGATGTTTCGTGGATGGCTTCCCTGGTTCAGGGGTAAATGGAAAATGCCCTTTCTTCCGAAGCCTGTGCAAGGTCATTATGTCAATGTTCAGGGTGTAAGGTCCTTTTGCACTACAAGATTTGTGTATTCCAATCTCTGTTAGATATATCTTATTTGTATGTATAGTATTTTCTCATTTTAATGTGCCTATGCAAAAAAGGAGCCAGAAGTAACCCCTGAGCACCGCCGGATGTGGCCCAAAAACCAAAAAAACAAAAAACAAAAAAACAAACAATTTTTTTTAGTAGGGGCCACTACCATAAAAACACCAGCACCAATAAAAATAAAATGGAAATCTGACAAACCAATTTGGACAGGTCAGTGGCCCCTTAAAACGGATAAATTAAAGATGCTGACAGAATTAGTGGAGGAACAACTAAGTTTAGGACATATTGAACCATCTTTTTCTCAATGGAATTCACCTATATTCACTATAAAAAAGAAATCCAGTAAATGGAGACTTTTGATGGATCTTAGAGCTGTAAATTTATTCATGATACCTATGGGCAAATTGCAGACTGGTTTACCATCACCATCATCATTCCAAAGAAATGGCCACTAATTATAATTGATCTGAAAGACTGCTTCTACCATATTCCTATCCACCCAGATGATAAAAAATGTTTTGCATTCTCGGTTCCTTCTCTCAATAATATCCATCCCTGCAGACATTTCCAATGGACTGTTCTCCCCCAGGGCATGCTGAATTCCCCAACAATGTGCCAGTTTTTTGTAGATAAGATTTTGAGCTTTGCTCGTGAAAAATTTCCTCAAGCCATGATATTTCATTATACAGATGATATCTTGCTCACAATGAACAATGAAACAGATTTACAGGACTTATATTCTTATGTTATTGACTGTTTACGAACATCAGGACTGAAAATAGCTTTAGAAAAATTACAGATAATGCCACCATATCAATATTTGGGTTTTATTTTAGACCGAACGTCAATACGTCCACAAAAAATTTCTATCGAAAAAGAAAACCTCAGAACGCTTAATGATTTTCAGAGACTCTTAGGTGATGTAAATTGGCTCCGCCCTGCACTAGGAATCCCTGGTGCAGAGTTGTCTAATCTGTTTAAAACTTTGGAGGGTGACCCTGTTTTAGATAGCACGAGAAACTTAACAACAGCTGACAAAAATGAATTGGAAATCCTCCTGAGCAGATTACAAAAATCGTTTCTCTTAAGATTCATCCAGGGAAAAAAGGTATTTCTGTTAATCTTCCCTACTATAGAAACCACCACGGGGGCCTTGATGCAACAGACAGGACCTTTGGAATGGATGTATTTACATAACAAACAGCCTCACTCAGTTGTCCCTACTTGCAACTGATTTCAGAGATTATTATCAAGGCAAGACTCAGATTTATATCTTTACTAGGTTTTGACCCAGATAAAATAGTTTTGCCAGAGGCCGGCATGGTGGCACTAGAGGTAAGGTGCCTGCCTTGCCTGCGCTAGCCTAGGATGGACCACGGTTCGATCCCCTGATGTCCCAGATGGTCCCCCAAGCCAGGAGCGACTTCTGAGCGCATAGCCAGGAGTAACCCCTGAGCATCACCGGGTGTGGCCAAAAACAAAAATAACAACAAAAAAAATAGTTTTGCCAATACCAAAAAAGGAAATTGAGTCAATATTGCCTCTTAATGAATCTCTACAAAGGGTCCTCTCAGATTTCACAGGAGAAATATCTTTCCATTATCCAGCAGGAAAAACTTGGGACTTTTTAAAGAAAACTCAATTTGTTATTTCTTCTATTGTTCAGGATTCCCCTATTCCCAATGCCAAGGTTTTATATATCGATGGATCCCAAAATAGAAAAGGGGGAGACAACACTAATATGACCATAGATACCAAATATAAATCTGCACAGAAAGTTGAATTAGCAACGTTAATTTACCTACTAGAAAATGTATCTGAAGCCATGAATGTAGTTTCTGATTCTTTGTATGTGGTAAATTTATGTCATGTAATAGCCACTGCCTCCCTTAATGCTAATAACCTGATCATACAGAACTTACTTAAACGATTACAGCAGCTTCTTCAAAAACAAACTAAGCCCATCTTCATCACGCATATTAGAGCCCACTCAGGTCTTCCAGGACCGATGGCTCAAGGAAATAAATCTGCTGACTTGCTAGCAATGCCTATATTTAAATCACCTGTAGAGGAACATTCAGCCCTACACATAAATGCTCGCCATTTGCATGTGAATTACCAAATTCCATGGAGGCAAACTAGAGAAATTGTAGAAAACTGCAACATATGTGCGCCGTTAACAAAAAAGACTCACATAGCAGGAGCAAACCCAAAAGGCTTACAGTCTAACAAACTTTGGTAAATGGATATAACTCAAACAGATTTATTTCCAAGGAAACCTTATCTTCATGTAGTGGTGGACACTTATTCTCGGTTTATGTGGGCAATTCCTATGTCTTCTCAAAAATCTAAGGCTGTTTGTAGTTTTTTTTTTTTTTACAATGTTTTTCTGTGATGGGTATTCCATATTCTATAAAAACTGGTAATGGGCCAGCCTATGTTAGCAAAACTTTTGAATTTTTTGGTAAAGAATGGCAGATAAGGTCTGGAAGGAATTCCTTACAATTGTAGGGGACAGGCCATTGTAGAAAGGACTCACAGAACCTTAAAAACTCAATTACAGGGCCAGGCGGTGGTGCTGGAGGTAAGGTGCCTGCCTTGCCTGCGCTAGCCTAGGACGGACCGCGATTCGATCCCCCGGCGTCCCATATGGTCCCCCAAGAAGCCAGGAGCAACTTCTGAGCGCATAACCAGGAGTAACCCCTGAGTGTCACAGGGTGTGGCCCAAAAACCAAAAAAAAAAAAAAAAAACTCAATTACAAAAAAAATAGAAAAAGAGGTTTACCACCAACGGATTTGCTATTTTTGACTTTTATCACACTAAATTACTTAAACTTACCCCAAGAGGAAAGTTACACTGCAGCGGAAAGACATTTTAAAGAAGATATTCAGAGACAAGACAATCCATAAACCTATTTGGATCAAGGAAGGTGAAAAATGAATAGCTGGATATCTTCTCCTGAGAGGAAGGGATTATGCCTATGTTTCTACAAATGACAACCCTCCCAAGAAATTTTGGGCTCTATTATGCCTTGTTAGAAATCAGGCTAGCACAATTGATCAGGTTCAGACTATAAACTCCCCTTCAGAGCAAAAACAAAATACAAGACACTAACAACAGTAATATTGCTGAGGTCTCTGGAGCAGGGAACAAGGATTTAGCTGTTACACACCATACATTGAGTGAGACTGACAGTAGTGATAAACCCTTACACTCTGAGATGCAAAAGGAAAGACAGGAACCTGCCTTAACTGGGCTCCAAAATATAGGAAACTTGCTACATGAACTCAACATTGCAATGCTTGTATAATATTTCAGACTTGACTCAGTATTTTTATCAAGATCATTATAAAAGGGATATTAACGGGCCCAGAGAGATAGCACAGCGGCGTTTGCCTTGCAAGCAGCTGATCCAGGACCAAAGGTGGTTGGTTTGAATCCCGGTGTCCCATATGGTCCCCCATGCCTGCCAGGAGCTATTTCTGAGCAGACAGCCAGGAGTAACCCCTGAGCAATGCCGGGTGTGGCCCAAAAACCAAAAAAAAAAAAAAAAAAAAAAAAAAAGGATATTAACAAGAAAATCCAATGTGGCATGAAGGTAAATTAGCTGAAGAATTTGGTCGGCTCATCAAAACCATGGGAAATGGATTTCATAGATATATTAACCTTGAACGCTTCAAAGTAACAATTGGTTTACTTAATGACCAGTTTGCTGGACACAATCAGCAGGATCCACACGAACTACTGATGTTTCTAATAGAGGGACTACATCTGGACTTGCTTACTGTAAATCTAATGACAGATAAAACTACACATCTTATGGAAAATGAAACTTACAAACAATTTAGTCCAAAACACCAAAAGGTTCACAAATCTATTATTTATGATCTCTTCAAGGACAATTCAAATCTATACTACAGTGTCTCATATGCCATCAAAAGTCTGAGGTTTATGAGACATTTGTTCATTTGTCTCTGGCTGTTACATCTACAGATAAATGTACATTACAGGAATGCCTCTCTGAATTTTTTAAAGAAGAGTTAAGGGATGATAACAAAGTTCAGTGCAACAGCTGCAAAACTAGAAGGGATTTGTCAAAGAAAACGTATTTATGGAAACTGCCACCAGTACTTATAATACACTTGAAACGTTTTGCTTTTGATGGCAAACAACTAAAAAAATTGCACACTTATGTGAATTTTCCTATAGAAGACCTCAATTTAGTAGAATTCACTTCAGAGAATAAAAGCAAGATTAAGAAATACAACTTATCATCAGTGTCAAACCATTATGGTAAAGTTCACTATGGACACTGTACTTCATACTGTAAAATTGCTGCAAAACAACACTGGATCAATTTTGATTACAAGAAGATCAAAAAAGTTCCTAATACATTGGTGAAATCCACAGCAGCATACAACCTGTTTTATACTTCTTAAAGATCTACCATGAACACCAGATAATCATTTCACTTCCTTATCAGTTGCTATTAACGCTCTATGATTCTTTCCACAGGCATGATCAATAAATAGGATTGAAAATAATGGACCCCCAATGTGTTTCCTTGTATGGTGGACTTATGTCTTAATTTCATTATTGCTCTAGGTCACAGTTAATCATAAAATCTTACAATTTAATTTAGTCAAGGTTCACCTGAAAAAAAATTCTCATCATATTAATGTTGTTTTTCTTTTTAGGTATACTCATTTAATGACTTTCACTCTTTTTATTCTAACATCATTGCTTTATTACCCTCAATTTATGTTTTAAGACGGAAATGAATTCATAATGCTGACATAATGATACTTTTTAGGTGGATTTTCTTCACTGTGCTCCTTGTCTATGATTGACTATCATAGAATTACTGTTATACAATAACTTTGTATATATACTGTTATACACTTATAGTAGAGTTTTCCATGTTTGTATTATGCATGAAATTCTCTTTCAGATCTACTCTGCTCTGCCATTAAAACATTTTTTTATTTGAAATGATTCATTCTAAACAATTTGCCGGCTATTACATTTTAAAGCACTTTTAGTTGATTCAGCTGAATTTTTTTTCTTTTGCTCTATTTTGGATCCTTTCCAACAAATATTTTTTGGTATCAGTGAGTGTTATGGCCATATTTTTTGTGAAGTCTCTATGTGTATGTCTTGTTCAGTGTCTGTCTGTTTTGTATATTTTGTATATAGTTCCCTTTCTCCTAACTTTATCTTCCCCAATTTAGTCTTCTTTATCCTTCCTTCTCTCTTCCTAGTCCTTAACATTTAATTTTCAGGATTCCCTTTACATGTGCAAATCATCTCCTTCACCCACAACTACAAGCCTCCTGATCTCAGCCTGAGGAAGAAATCCATGACTGTTGGAGTTTTGTACCATGCTTGCTGCAAACTTGTCGGAAATGAAGCCACCTGGAATTTGTGTCACTATGTAACCCCAGAAAAAAGATCCACGGATAGACCCACAGTCTCTGGATCCCAGTTAAACTGTGCTATCTGAATTTCTGGTTTTCCATCCACATACACAGTGCTATTGTTGACCATTTCTACAATGGCTACCCCAAGATTGCACCGATCCCAAAGGAAATGCAGAAGCCCAACCAACTCATGATGGCAATGATGTAACGCTTGGGGATGCCCCAACACATGGATGACTGTACTGGCCTTCCTTCTTCATTCAGCTTGATGTTATCTTCTGTACCAGGCTTCAACCCGCTTTTCCAGACCCATCAAGTGTCTTTTGCCAGTCTTTTTGGAGTTCCAGACCCCTCATCTTTACAGATTGGTATTGGACTCTGTAGAAATTTCACCTTTTGTATTTTTCTTATAATTGTAATCCTTTGAATTTATATTTGGTACTACACTTCTTTTGACTATTGTAATTAATGTTTTTCTATTTTAGTTTTTAATCTGAGGAATTGATGTTGTATTACATTAGGGTTTTGCTTTCTTGACTTTAGGTTAGTGGGTTAGATATTGTTGTCTATAATCTCCTAAATAATGTTTTTGTCTGTTCTCAGGGTTTTTTGCGTGGGCGCATCATAGGTGAAATACTAGGTTTATAGGAGGTTCTATCCATTTTGGATGGGCCCTCAAGTTTTTTATTTACACAGGGAAGTTCTTTGCCTTAAATATTTTGTTCTGGTTTGTGACTTAAGCTCCCATCTATAAATAATCGGCCATACTTGGTACATCAATTTCAAACCTCATATAAACTTCTGCCTGGACTAAGAACTTGGATTAAGTTCAGATGCCTATTGATCATCATTGCAGTGGCCCTCCACTGTGCAGGGGGTATATGCTTCTTTCTCCAAAATAAGGGCCTAATTCAATGCCCTCAAAGATGGGCTTTCTGGTCTATCTGGACTTCAATAAAAAATGGGTCCGGAGAGATAGTATGGAGATAAGGCGTCTGCCTTTCATGCAGAAGGTCATTGGTTCGAATCCCGGTATCTGCCAGAAGCAATTTCTGAGCATAGAGCCAGGAGTAACTCATGAGTGCTGCAGGGTGTGACCCAAAAACCAAATACCAAAAACCAACAACAACAACAACAGCAACAAATAAAGAAAAGGTGCTTCTTCTCGTCTGCTACACAACCTTTCTGGCGTCTCTTCAAAGGATCTATGTCTACGGATTACAATTGGGCTTTTTGATTGCTCCAGGAGCTCCCCATTGCCTACTAGATCCTTGATTGAATTTCAGATTCTCCATCTGCTTTTCCAAGGAAGAACTTACTTGGAATTCTTCATCTTGTACGTCATAGATCTATCATCTCAGGAGCTTTAGTTGATTCCTTGGCACATGTTTCTGGCTTTAGACACCCTGTGTTTAGGTTAGAAGTTTTTCTTTACATTTTCCTGTGATGCGCTTATGCAAACAGCCGCTCTTTTATTATTGACTAGTTTTTCCTTTAATAATTGTAGACAATATTACTTACTTTTGTATATTTTTGTCTGTTTACTAAAAACAAATGGGGGAATTGTTCTGTATGTAAACATTTTTATGGGATTATTATGTTACTGACCCACCCTGATTGGTGATTGTGCTCTACTCTAGAGTGTGACCTGGCGTTCTGCTCCCACCCTAGGGTTGTACCAGATTCTGCTCCCACCATTGGGTAGTATCTGATCCCACCATTGGGTGGTTCCTGATTCTGGGGCATAAAAGCAAGGGTCTGTGGAAGGTGAGAGGCTTTTTTCCTGGGGCCTATTCTTAGGCCTTTTGGCTTTGGCCTCTTCACGGAATAAAGAGCTGTTTCCTTTGGAAGCCTGACTGCCTGTTGGCTTTCTTCCCGCCGCATTCACCTCAGAACCACCAACTGAACAGGGTAACAGATGCGTGGTTCGAGCTGGAGGAGAAAGGCCTCATCCTCCATCCCTCCATCAGTCAACTCATCAGGGGCTGATTTGCAACAGATTTATAACAAAACTGAATAAAGATAAAAATAAAAAAGAGGGGCCGGGAAGGTGGCGCTAGAGGTAAGGTGTCTGCCTTACAAGTGCTAGCCAAGGAACGAACCACGGTTCGATCCCCTGGCGTCCCATATGGTCCCCCCAAGCCAGGGGCGATTTCTGAGCACATAGCCAGGAGTAACCCCTGAGCGTCAAACGGGTGTGGCCCAAAAACCAAAAAATAAATAAATAAATAAATAAAAAAGAAAGAAATATAATTTATAACTTAACTCTGTTTTTGCAATTCTTTTTATTAATATTTTTATTATGAGAATAAAGATGCAAAGAAAGAGGACAAGGTAAAGTTACAGTGGAAGGACAATCACCCATAAACAGAATTCTCAGTAGTCCCATTGCTAATATCTTAACTTTGAACTTTCAGCCAAAGAACATTAAGAAAAATAAAATAGGAGCCAGAGAGATAGCATGGAGGTGGGCGTTTGCCTTTCATGCAGAAGGTCATTGGTTCGAATTCCGGCATCCCAGGGGCGATTTCTGAGCATAGAGCCAGGAGTAACCCTTGAGCACTGCTGAGTGTGACCCAAAAACAAAAAAGAAAAAAGAAAAAGAAAGAAAGAAAAAGAAAAAGAAAACAGAACCCATGTACAATTACTTTGTCCCTCACATCCCCAGATTGTAGTACATAATATTTCTTAGCAGCACACAAAGCAATCTAAAGCCTTAAGACTTATGTAACTCCTTAAACATCGAAGGCACAGTACTTTTTTACATTTCCATGCACATGCATATTACTTTAAGTTAAGCTCAAAAGTTTAAGTGGGTTGTTTTTCTTAAGTATTAGAGTCAAAGGAGCACAGTAAAAACAGTGTTAGAGTGGCAATTATTGTTTGCATAGGCCCACCAAAATATGAGGGACATGGAAAGGAAAAGTCTTGGCCTAAATACAAGGAGACCCTACCCCTGAAGTTTCCTGGCATAAGACCAGCTCTAGGCTCCAGGAAAACTAGTTTGTCCAATCCAGGTCATTGTCTGTAGTGCCAATACACTTTTATTTTTCACACAGTCTCTGTTGTTGGTATCATGTTTCTGTATTAAAGATCCTGGAATCTGCATATCCTACATTGCTGTCAGGATGGTGCAGAGAGTCCTCTCGTTTCATCTCACAATTAAAGGGCAATGCAGAGAACCCTGTCCTGTAAGCAGGTCGTTGTTGTTGTCAAGTCTTCTTAGTGTTAAGGGAAGTCTCTTTTGAGCAGGTCGATGTCAGAGCAGTGATAGGGTCTTCCCTGGTAGAGGATTGCTACCAGGTGTTGTTATAAAAAACCTTGGATGTTTCGTAGATAGTTTCCCTGGTTCAGGGGTGAATGGAGGATACCCATTCTTCTGAAGCCTGTGCCTGGTCATTATATCAATGTTCAGGGTGTAAAGTCCCATTGCACTACAAGATTTGTGTGTTCCAATCTCAATTAGATAAGAACTTATTTGTAATCATAAGCATTAAACTGAGGGACTCTTTCACCAAAATTCCTTATTGAACAGCTCACAAAGAGAAGACAGGATAAAAAGTGGGTAGAATCTTCACGGTAAAAGAATATTTAGAAAGAGTTATAGCTGTTAAAGAAAATACACATAAAATATTCAAAAGACATATGTGTCCATTTTATGTCTTTTGAAATAGTTGGGGGTTGTTAAATCTAATACATGACTTTGGTCTGTGATTAGGACTGTGTAGTACTGAAGTTAAAAAGGGTAATATAAGGTACTGATGGTTGGGAGTGAGAGAGTTAAGGAGTAATAATGAGCTTTGTAGGGGGTGTGCGAAAGGGCAGAATCTGTTGGAACAGGAGGTCGGTATTGGTGCCTAACAAATTAAAGAACTGAGGGTAAAGAGGGTTAATTTAGGGGAAGATAACGAATCCGGATTGGGAGATGAGGGAGTAAAAGGGGCTTTGGTGTGGGGGAGGTGAAATATATCAGAGGGGCAATATACATTGTATAGATGAATTGTTTATGGATTAGGCTTGGCAGTCAAAGAGGACCACTGTATAGGAAGTCACGCCTACATGTACACTGATTTTAGAGACCTATTTGAATATTATCCTCCAAATCTAGGGAATTCCATTTTTTCCCTAGAAACAGTCGAGAATTAAGAATATTTTTGGGTGTTGTTAAAATGTATATATGTCACTTTTGAAAATGAATACTAGTAAGAAAAGAACTACCGAATGGGATCCAGTATGCATAGGGGAGGAATTTCTCTCCCCCACCCTCCCCCTAGGGCCTGATTTACCAGGCGTGGCCCTGAAGACCAGTCTGGCATGGGGGGGGGGATCTCAGTTCCCTGGACTAAGTGGTCAGCCCAGGGGGCCTATGGCTAGCTGTTCTGCCCAGAGCCCCCAACATACCAGCTGAAGAGAAATATTTTTAGTGTTATGGCCATATTTTTTGTGAAGTCTCTATGTGTATGTCTTGTTCAGTGTCTGTCTGTTTTGTATATTTTGTATATAGTTCCCTTTCTCCTAACTTTATCTTCCCCAATTTAGTCTTCTTTATCCTTTCTTCTCTCTTCCTAGTCCTTAACATTTAATTTTCAGGATTCCCTTTACATGTGCAAATCATCTCCTTCACCCACAACTACAAGCCTCCTGATCTCGACCTGAGGAAGGAATCCATAACTGTTGGAGTTTTGTACCATGTTTGCTGCAAACTTGTTGGAAATGAAGCCACCTGGAATCCTTCTTTCCTTTTTTTTTTTTTTAACTCATGAAAACATTTATTAATTTTGCAAATTTTTGATTCTGGGGTCACACGGTTATTGCTTGAGGCTTACCCTCAATCTGTGGTTAGACTATTCCTGGTGGTGCTGAAAGGAAATGTTACATAAATTCATGCCAAAAGCCAGTGAAAAATAAACAAGCAAATGCCTTGCAAAATGGGAAAACACTGGTATATTATGCTAGCAGATCTAGCAGAACTCATGCTCCAAAAGAACTAGATTCAAAACAAAGGTGAGAGATGATGGATAGAGAATACCTCAAGGTGCCTCGGGCATTTGCAGTAGTTGGTAGGAAACTGCAGACGCAGAAATTCTAAAGCATGTTATTTTGCAAAGCAAGATCTAGATTACTTCAAGGACATGAGTATCTTTGGCCTCTGTTCCCAGTTTACCAAGGTTACAAAGCTTGACTTTGACTATTTCAAGGACATCCCAGATGCAATCCATGGTTATGTCATGTCACCCAGACTTAGCTGCCCCTTTGTAGTGCCTACACTCTGGTGTTAGCCTGCCTGAAGTGAGCTTGTTTGTGATTCAAGAGGGGACTCTTTTCCTTATCAGGGACAGAGCCTCGGTCAGTCAATATGCAACGCCTTACCTCTCTACCACCTCTCCAGTTTACATTTTTTAAAATCACAAAATTGTTGTTTTCTTTCTTTGTTTTGTTTTTGGACCACACCTGGTGGCGCTCAGCATTACTCCTGGCTCATGCACTTAGAATCATTCCAGGCTGGTTCCAAGGACAATATAGGATACCAGAGATTGAACCTGAGCTAGCTGCATGCATGGTGAATGCCCTACCTGCTGAATTATGGTGCCAGCCCGGTTTTTGTTTTCTTGGCTACTTTTTGCAAATTATGCATTAGGAAATCAGGGTCATGGATGAGAAGATAGGGGATGTGTCTCAGATGTGTGTGGCCATGGGTTTAGTTTTCAAGACCACACGTGCATGCATGCTCACACACACACACACACACACACACACACACACACACACACACACACATACACTCCACAATCCTACCAAATTATGCTTTAATCCATCCATCCTTATTCCTTTTCTTCACTAGACCCACCCCATGCAATTTGCAAATTCTTTTCCCACAGCCTCACATATGTCAGTCTCTCTTCAGAAATTTCTTTGGGACTGGCATTTGCAAAAGTATCAGGAACATAACTGATGCAAATATGATACATCTAATAAAAGTTATCTCTGACTCTTGGTGGATAATTTTTATTTTTATGTTGCTAAAATCAATGCATTCTATCTTTCTTTGAAAACTTGCACTTGGGGCTGAAGAGATAGCACAGAGGTAGGGCCACGGCCTTGCATGTGGCCAACCTAAGACGGACCCAGGTTCCTCAAGGCTGACCGGAGTGATTTCTGAGTGCAGAGCTGGAATAACCCTTGAGCACCGCTGGGTGGGCCCCAAAACAAAAACAAAACAAAACAAAACAAAGAAAACTTGCACCTTTCAGGGTTAGAGAGACAGCTCAGGAGGTAAGGCATTTTTACCTTGAGTGCAGCTGACCCTGTTTAAATCCTTGGCTCCAATATGGTCTCCTAAACATTGCCAAGGGTCACTTCTGAGCTCTGAGCACCACTTGCTGTGGCTCCCCAAACCAATAAACCAAAATGAAACTGAACTAGAAATATTGATAATTCTGTTCATGGAAAAAGAACAAATTTTAGGGGTCAGAGCAGTAGCACAAGCGATAGGACTGTGGTTCGATCCCCCGGCGTTCCATATGGTCCCCAAGCCAGGAGCGATTTCTGAGCACATAGCCAGGAGTAACCACTGAGCATCACCAGATGTGGCCCAAAGACAAACAAACAAACAAAACAAATTTTAATCATATACAAACATGTGGGATTAATTGGATTGTGGGATTAATCTGATCCCATCCCACTAGTATCACCTTGTTATTCATTGGTTGGAAACATTTTTGTTTTTTTGTTTGTTTGTTTGTTTTGTTTGTTTGTTTTTTGTGTCACACCTGGTGGCACTCAGGAATTACTCCTGAGTTCGGGAGACCATATGAGATGCTGGGAATCGAACTGGGGCCCACCTACAAGTTAAACGTACTAACGCTGTGCTATCGCTCTGGCCCCTGGAAACATCTTTGAATGTAGCACCTTATATTGGTGTTTAGACCACTTAATTCCACCTTCGGTGAGATCTCTTCCTTCAGAAAAAAATACTGAATTTTCAGGAAATTGCACTCTTGAGTTTCCGGATTTCCAGTGAGCTTGCTGCTTCTTTGGGGTTGAGGCTTACATGTTGGAATTCCTAAATCTGTTTCCCCAAGCATGTGCGCGTGTTCGTGTTCGTGAAATTTGCTTCCAGTGTCCTGACTTTAGAACTTGAGGATTAAGTCTATACAAACATTCTGTTGGTATAAATACTTGTCATTGTGGTTAAAACGTAAGCATCAAGAGATTTACTCCATCTTGAGTCTAAAACATAATACAACATATAAAGCACTTGCCTTGCATGCAATTTACTGTAGTGAGATGCCTGGCACCACATATGGTGCCATGGGTACCATCTTGTTCACAGAGCACAGCTGGGTGTGGCACATGAAACAAAACAAACAAACAAAAGAGAGATATAATGGATCTTTTCCAACAGCAGAATTAAATCTGCACTTTGCCCTGTCATTGTTTTTCTGAAAGGATACGAAAGAGTCTGTCCTGGCTTCCTAACTTCGTTTCTCTTCATCTTTCTGTAGCTTTTGTCCAGACTAGCGGTGGACTCTTGACTATGCTATGTTTACAAAGAGTATTGGACCTGTTCAAGCCTTAGATTTTTTTTTTTTTATGAACAAGTAGGAACAATAGTGTCTTTGTGTAATGCTGCAAGCCTTAAGAGACAATGCAGTGGCAAAGACTGCCTCAGTCAAGTTTCCTTGGCTTTTCTGTTTTGAGGAGCAAGAACAATGAACAGAACAAAAACACACACCCCACACCCCTCACATTAGTTCAGTTAAATGAAGTGGGTGGATGGATAGTCAGCTCCATGTTAGTAAGCAAAGGAAACGTTGAATACGAAAGTTTCTAAAAAGAGCATTGCGGTTTCAGGGACCTCTGCAGCTGCTCTCCTCCCTCAGAAATGTCCTGCCATTATCATGATTCAGCTGCAAGGTTATTTAGCCAACATGTCACTTAACACAAATTTTCAAGGAAAAGAATCTGATTGATTCCCCCCGGCAAACAGATGGGCTTTTCTCCACCAGCTTTCATCTCAAGTCAACCAGCCGCACTAAAGACACTCACAGGACACAACTAGGTCTGCAGAATCTCAGAGGAAAAAGATCACTGACATGCATGCAGAAAGTACGTGGTACCAGTGTTTAGAAAAGCCCAACGAGTACTTAAGACTATTGTGCTTGTTTTGTATTTTAGTTTGAAATTTTTGGCCACACCCAGCAGCATTTAGGGGTTATTCCTGACTCTGTGCTCAGAAGTTAATCCTAAAAAAAAAAAAAAGTTAATTCTGGCAGGTTCATAGGACCATATGGGATGCTGGGGATTGAATTTGGATTGGCTGCGTGCGAGGCAAATGCACTATCCATTGTGCCATCGCTCCATCTCCCTAGCTATTTTTATTGACAAGAGAGCCTGTACTGTTCCAATTTCGTACACTCAAAACCATTTTCATTTTTTTGCCACTTAAATATTACTCCTTCCTATCTTTCTCTGTTTTTTAGACCACCCTGGCAGTGCTTAGGACTTACTTATGACTACAAGTCACTTCAAGTGGTGCCCGGGGGGCCATAAGTGGTGCTGGGAATAAAACCAGGGGAGGCTGCATACAAGACAAGTGCCCTACCTGTACTATTGCTCTGATCCCACTAATTTCCATTTTGAAAATAAAAATCACTTATTCTTTTTTGTTTTTTGTTTTTTGTTTTTTTTGGGCCACACCTGATGGCGCTCAGGGGTTACTCCTGGCTATCTGCTCAGAAATAGCTCCTGACAGGCACGGGGGACCATATGGGACACCAGGATTCGAACCAACCACCTTAGGTCCTGGATTGGCTGCTTGCAAGGCAAACACCGCTGTGCTATCTCTCCGGACCAAAATCATTCATTCTTATAGAAAAATATTTCTTTTTTTTCTTTTCTTTTCTTTTTCTTTTTTTTTTGGGGGGGGGGTTTGGGTTTTTGGGCCACACCCGGTAGTGCTCAGGGGTTACTCCTGGCTATCTGCTCAGAAATAGTTCCTGGCAGGCACGGGGGAGCAAATGGGACATCGGGATTCAAACCAACCACCTTTGGTCCTGGATCGGCTGCTTGCAAGGTAAACGCCACTCTGTTATCTCTCCGGGCCCAGAAAAATATTTCTTTCCTATTTAATGAATCAAATAATTTTCGGCAGTGAGGATATAGTGACTGTGGAGAACAAAGTCTTATCTTCATGAAATGTCCTTGGAATAATTATACTGCACAGATCAATTATAATGCACAGATCATAACATCTGTGATAAGAAAAAAAAAAACAGTTTGAAAGAATGGATAATGAAAGGAGGAATAACAAGGGCAAAAATAGGACTGAAAACTCCAGGCTTCTAATCATGACTTGATCATTTCAGTGACTAGTCCTAATCCAGAAAACATCCAGGAGCCCACCTAGAGTTGCCTCATTAAAAAACACTGCTGGTAGCCAGGAAATAAGAAGGGTTTCAGGATCCCGTGTCAAGAACTGGGCCTCTATGTGCTGTCACTCTTGCCCTCAGACCTATTTCTTGGCTCAGAGACAATTTGCTACTTTGATACTTTTTGTTGTTTTTGTTTTGAGGCCACATCCAAATGTGCATAAGGTTTACTTCTGCTCTGTGATCAGGCTATACTCAGGGTGAAATGGGAAAATTAAAGGCGGAAACAGGAAACTAGAGGCTGGTCTTCTAAGTGACCCATTCTAGGAGCTGGGCAAATGTGAATAAGTCATATATCACAAAAATACAGCAAGGACGGAGCAAGAGAGCAAATCCTATCATGTTGCTTGAACAGGAGTGAAACAGGGTCACAAGGGCCGGGAGAGATAGCACAGCGGTGTTTGCCTTGCAAGCAGCCGATCCAAGATCAAAGGTGGTTGGTTCAAATCCCGGTGTCCCACATGGTCCCCCATGCCTGCCAGGAGCTATTTCTGAGCAGATAGCCAGGAGTAATCCCTGAGCACCAAAAAAAAAAAAAAAAAAAAAAAGAAACAGGGTCACAAAAAACAATTAGTAAATGTCTATATGGAACCTAAGACAGAATGTATTAATCACTGCTTATATCAATCATTGCATATATTAGCAACCATTATGTCTGTTAGATGAAAAATATTTACATAGAATTGATGTATTCTGGGGCCCGGAGAGATAGCACAGCGGTGTTTGCCTTGCAAGCAGCCGATCCAGTACCAAAGGTGGTTGGTTCGAATCCCGGTGTCCCATATGGCCCCCGGTGCCTGCCAGGAGCTATTTCTGAGCACACAGCCAGGAGTGACCCCTGAGCACTGCCGGGTGTGACCCAAAAACCAAAAACCAAAAAAAAAAAAAAAAAAAGAATTGATGTATTCTGTATCTATCCTAATACAGCTCTTTTGAACTGTGTTCAGACTTGAGGCATTTTTGGCTGAGTCCTTATGTGTAATAAAACTGGGCTGCCTCACTCATTATTCTCATCGCCACATATTTTCTGATCATATTTCTGTAGTAGAAGGATCATTTACAGTGTAGGACTTGAGCTCATGTAGACTGTATGCAAAGAAAGTGCCATAATCCCTTTAATATCTTTAGTCCAGGATTATTATGAGTAGGAGTAGTAGCAGTAGTATTTTGATTTTGGATCACTCTTGTTCAGGGGTTACTTGGCTTTGTGTTCAGAAATCACCCCTGGCAGGCTATTGAATGCCAAGGATTGAACCCAGGTTGACCACATTCAGTGCAAATGCCCTACCTTCTGTATTATTACTCCAGCACTGTATTTTTATAATAAGCCTTTATCATGTTTCCAGGTGAACAAAACTAGAAAATTCAGTAAGAGACCATTTCTCATATGCAATTTTGATATGGGAAAATTTTTGATCATCCTTTATTTATAGTGGTTTTCTTCAGTCTAGAAAGTCACAATCTTTATCTTTGTATATTTCTTTATGTACATATAATATTAAGTTATATTTCATAGTATAGCATATATATTTATATCTGACTCATTATGGTTTTTTTCCTTTGAGGATTTTAATTAAGCACTGGTTAGACGTTGGTTTGGTTTTTGCTTTTGGGCCACACTTAATAGTAGTGGTTGGGGTCACTTCTGGTGATGCCCTGGGAACCATATCCTGTATGGGACTGAATTCTGGTCTTCCACACACAAGGGATGTTCTCTAGTACTTTGAGTCATTCCCTGGCCTCCTGTTACACCTTTTTTTGTTGTTGTTTTTGGGTCATACCTGGCAGCGCTCAGGGGCCACTCCTGGTTCTATGCCCAGAAATTGCTCCTGGCAGGCTCAGGGGACCATATGGGATGCCGGGATTCGAACCACCTGTATGCAAGGCAAACACCCTACCTCCATGCTATCTCTCCAGCCCCTCCTGTTACACTTCTTATAAAGTATATTTTGTATATCTAATCTGTTTCTAATATTTTCCATGCTTTTGTTTCTACATATTTCAATCAAAATGGTGTTCTAATATATAAGCTATTATTAAGTATCTCTTAAACTATTGTGTCATTTACTGTAATACCTAAGTTACTGAGTGTGTAAATCCTCACAAACATAGAGTTTATATTTTATTTATTTTTTGTTTTGTTTTTGGGCCACATTCAGAAGTGCTCAAGGGTTACTCCTGGCTCTTCACTCAGAAATTGCTCCTGGCAGGCTCAAGGGACCATATGGAATGCTGGGAATCAAACCCAGTTCTGTCCAGGTCTGCAGTGTACAAAGCAACCGCTCAATCACTGTGCTATCACTCCAACTCCTATAGAGTTCTATTAAACCCCCCAAAACTTTGATTTATTTTTCAATAAAAGTATAATTTAATTGCAATACTTCTTTTTTTTTTTCTGAGTTTGTATGTACTAGATGTCTTCTTGGAAACTTATCTGAAAGGCAATTTGAGGTTTGTGGAGAATCTTCCTTTAGAGATTTTTGTTTCTGTCCAGTGTATGTGGAGTGCCACTCTATGATCTGCTCATTCAATATTCAAGACTTGAGATTTCCTGATTACTGTGAAACCTGATTACAGTTCTGTGGAAGTGCTGATTTCGGGTTTATTTTTGCCCTGTGGGGTTCCATTTTAACTATGAGATATTTATTAGACTTGCTTTCTTCTTTGGCACCAGCTCCAGATTTCTCTCTTGCTTAGCAATAGTACAACAGTCTACAGTTAATTTATAGGTTTTGCTTTTGGTTTGTCAAATACTGTTAGGACACAATGTTTGCTTTCATCAGCCTGGAATGATACCTTCTACTATTTGGGCCATATAATTCCTTCAAAAAAGGTTTTGTTTTTCTAAATCCAGTATTTTTGTTTATATTCAGCTGAACTGGATATAATTACCAATTAATTTCACACACACATATATACATACATACATATACATACACGAGTGAAAGTAAAAGTTGTCTATAGATTAGATGGAAAAACTCACGTTTGTTGGGTTTTGGCATCAGTGTGATAAGAACATTTCAAAATATGTAGAATAAGTAGAGAATGTTCCTTTACTTAACGATTCTCTTTATAGGACTGTAGAGACAGTACAGCAGGGAAGGTGCTTGCCTTACAAATGGCCAACCTGAGTTTGATAACCAGCACCACATATGATCCCCCAGCACAGCACAATCAGGAGTTATCCTTGAACACAGTTGGACATGGCCCCCAAGTAAAACTATCTCTATAATTTAAACTAACTAGGATTATTGGTTATTTCTGATGGGAGTTGTGACTAAGAATGGGGAGAGGAAACTTTCTCTAGTGGTAGAAATGTTTTATATATATATATTTTTTTATTTTACTTTATATATATGTTTTTGGACTGCACCTGGTGGCGTTTGGGGATTTCTCCTGGCTCTATGTTCAGAAATCACTCCTGACAGGCTCAGGACCGACCATATGGGATGCAGGAGATCGAACTTGGGTCCGTCCTGGCTCAGCCAATTTCAGAAACATTTTGGGGGTCTACCTTAGGCCTGGGGCAGAACCTAGAAATATTCTGTAGAGGTTGAAATGATGGGTTTAGTTCAGATTCAATCACCATGGATATAAGAATTATACCAGGGATGTAAGAATTATTGGCATAGTCCAGACTGGAAAATACAGGAAATTCTTTGCACTTTATTTACTTTATTTGCAAGGCAAATGCCCTACCTCTGGGCTATCGCTCTAGCCCCAGTAATGTTTTCTATTTTATTAAGGTAACATTGCATTGTACCATGTAAGTTTTAGGTGTGCATGATTATACATTATTATTATTTTTATATACTACATTAAGTTTACTATTAAAATTCTGTGTTAGGGACAGTGGAGTTGGCCAAATCTGGCTGTGCTCAGGGTTTACTCCTGGCTCTGTGTTCAGGGATCAAGTGTGCTCAGCGTTTACTCAGGATACTATGGGGCAGTGCTTGGATAATCATATATAGTGCCAGGGATCTAACTGTATGCAAGGCTACTACTGCATACTAGCTCTCTGGTCATTTAAGATTTTGTATTTGATTTAAGCATTTTCCAGGATGATTTTCAGAGTTTACTTTAAGATGTTCACTACATAGAATCCACTGTATAGCGAATTTATCTGTAAATTATTTATTATTTGTTTTATATTTTTGGTTTTGGCAACAAACACAGCAGTGCTCAAAATTTACTCCTGGTTCTGTGCTCAGGACCAGTCCTTGTAGGGATCCAGGGGACTTTTGGAGTGCTAGGAATTAAAGCCATATTGGCCACGTGCAAGATAAAAACCCTACCTGCTCTGCTATCTCTCTGGCATCCAATAAAACATTTTTAAAATTTTTGATTTTTGGTTTTTGGGTCACACCCAGCAGCGCTCAGGGGTTACTCCTGGCTCTGTGCTCAGAAATCGCTCCTGGCAGGTTCAGAGGACCAGATGGGATGCTGGGGATTGAACCTGGGTCCATCCTGGGTTGGCAGCAAATGTCCTACCACTGTGCTATTGTTCCAGTCCCAAAGCTTATGCACTTCATTGAAATTTTGATGAGGAGAAAATTGCATCATGACATCCCCTTGGGGGTACAGTTCTGTGGGGCTGAGAATGAACCTTTGGTTTGTGGCTTCCAGCAGAAGTAACTGGCTTCTCTCTCTCCTCCCTCACTCCCCTTTGGCTGTATGTCATGATGCATTTGAAGGGTGTTAGATCTGAGTAAATACAGAGATTCTATTTCTTGATAAGTAGGCCAGGCCAAGTTGGGTCCCAGCTGAATTGTTCATGCCTGGAAAATGAAAGGTACCTTTTGTCCTTTACCACCCAGCTTTTCCATCAAATATATAAGAACAGCAGCAAGAACAGCAGGAAGTATATTGTAGAAAAGATGTCAGGTTAGTAATTTGGTTTGGGGGAGTAAACTAGCAACCTATTACATACAGTATCATTTAATGCTGTTAATAGGAAAGCAAACCACTGCAGTCTTTTTTTCTTTTCTTTATTCTTATTTTTTTTTCTTTCACACCTGGCAGCACTCAGGAGTTACTCCTGGCTCAGCACTCAGAAATAACTCCTGGCAGGCTTGTGGGACCATATGGGATGATGGAGATCAAATCCGGTCTGCTGCTTGCAAGTCAAAAGCCCCATCTGCTGTGCTATCTCTTAGGCTCAAGCCACTGCAATATTAAACAGGGAAGAAAGAAATTGACTCAAGTTAATTGATCAAGTGCAGAGGCAGATAGATGTCAAAGTTAAGGCTATTATTATTATTATTATTATTATTATTATTATTATTTTGGTTTTGGGGTCACACCCAGCCAGCACTCAGGGGTTACTCCTGGCTCTATGCTCAGAAATCGCTCCTGGCAGGCTTGGGGGACCATATGCCAGGATTTGAACCACAGTTCTTCTGCATGCAAGGCAAACGCCTTACCTCCATGCTTTCTCTCCAGCCCCGGCTAATATTATTTTGGTGATTCTTGCCCATGAGCTAGGTTGGTTATTGGGCTGACTCTTCATTGTAGCAAATTGGCCAGTTAGAAGGTGGCCTGAATAAATGCCCCGGACATTTGGCAGGGTTGGAGATGTCTTGGGTTATACATGGTAATACTGGGGCTGGGGTATATCTTTTTCAATTCCCAGTTTGATGCTTAGGGCAGCTTGGGTGACTATTCAGTGTCTGGGATTGAGCCAGTGTCTCCTGCATGCATAACAGCGTGTTGGTTTACAATTTTCCTGGTTTTCTTGCCCTCCCCTCTACCTACCATCTTCTTTCCACATGTCCAAGACCCACCTAGACAGCACTATATCAAGATAAGCCTTTTGTCTATTCCTAACACCCACCTAAGGCATTTGCCATTGAAGTTTTTTTTTTTTTTTTTTTTTTTTTTTTTGGTTTTTGGGCCACACCCGGTGACACTCAGGGGTTACTCCTGGCTATGTGCTCAGAAGTTGCTCCTGGCTTGGGGGACCATATGGGACGCCGGGGGATCGAACCGCGGTCCATCCTAGGCTAGCGCAGGCAAGGCAGGCACCTTACCTCCAGCGCCACCGCCCGGCCCCTGAAGTTTATTTTTTAATAAAGGAAGGTTAGTATGGCAGGCAGAGCTCTCCTCTCTTTTCACAGGTTGAAAGCTCATGTTTTACCCATCTCAGCTTGGTTTGTATTTTTCTGGTGACCCCAGACTCATTTTTTTTTTGGTTTTTGGGCCACACCCGGCGGTGCTCAGAGGTTACTCCTGGCTGTCTGCTCAGAAATAGCTCCTGGCAGGCACGGGGGACCATATGGGACATCGGGATTCGAACCAACCACCTTTGGTCCTGGATTGGCTGCTTGCAAGGCAAACACCGCTGAGCTATCTCTCCGGGCCCCAGACTCATTTTCTTAAGGTTGGATTATGGTGTGTGGAGTCCTACATTAGTCCTTCAAGCCATCTCCCTGGTCCAATTTCAGAAACATTTTGGGGGTCTATCTTAGGCCTGGGGCAGAGCCTAGAAATATTCTGTAGAGGTTGAAATGATGGGTTTAGTTCAGATTCAGTCACCATGGATATAAGAATTATACCAGGGATGTAAGAATTATTGGCATAGACCAGACTGGGAAATACAGGAAATTCTTTGCACTTATATTTACCCAACCCTAAAATAAACACTGCCAACAAATCTCAGTGTCGCCTCTCTGCTTTTGTGTTTATGTTGTTCCAAGTCACAAATAATAAGTTCCTTGTGTTATATACAAACCTCTGCACTGCTATAATATTGAGTGTATAAAGATAACTTCATCCATATATTGCTGGGCCAAGTCAAGGTTAAAAGCTTGTCCCTGAGATTTATGGGCACCCAACAGTGCTAACTTTGTAACTTAGTGCTGACTCTGTAACTCATTGCTAACCCCAGGACCTTGCCGGCAGCACCTGGACAAACTCCCTGATAAGTTACTGTAAAGTGTGCCCTGACCCTGAGTAGTGTAAAATAAATACTTTTCTCCTTTTTGATCATATAACTATATCTTGTTTTCCTCACATCTCATCAGAATGTGGGGTAATGCTTTGTTTTTATTACAGATTGCAGTTAATCTTGCATGCTCTTAATTGAGTCACTGGAATTTAGTGTTTGGGTATAAATATAATCAGGTTCAATTGGTCCATCAATTCTTTTTTTTTTTTTTTTTTTTTTTTTGGTTTTTGGGTCACACCCGGCAGTGCTCAGGGGTTACTCCTGGCTCCAGGCTCAGAAATTGCTCCTGGCAGGCACGGAGGACCATATGGGACGCCGGGATTCGAACGGATGAACTCCTGCATGAAAGGCAAATACCTTATCTCCATGCTATCTCTCTGGCGCAGGTCCAATTGGTCCATCAATTCTTTTTTTTTGATTTTTGGGTCACACCGGGCAGTGCTCAGGTGTTACTCCTGGCTCCAGGCTCAGAAATTGCTCCTGGCAGGCACGGTCCTTCGAACCGATGACCTCCTGCATGAAAGGCAAACGCCTTACCTCCATGCTATCTCTCCGGCCCCTGGTCCATCAATTCTTAAAAGAACAACCAATGTCGAGGAAATTCGCACCCTGGGACTTGGGTCGGAACACTTTGGGGAGTCAGATTGTCTCAGCAGGTCATAAAATGTCTCCCATCTTGGATGCCTTAGGAAATGTATTTGTGCCCACTCATTTGGTTTCCCAGACCCCTCATTATCCGACTCCCGCCTCTTTCCTTTTGTTGGACGATCACGCCTGCGATGCTCAGGGACCGTCCGGGGGGTGCTCGGGAGACCTAGCTGGGGCCCGGGCCTGAGCTTAGATCGGCCGCGTGCAACCCCGGTGCAGGCTCAAGTCCAGGCCAGCGCCCCTGGGTCTGGGTCTCTGCAGGCGTTTCCTCCCCCAGCCCAGCCCGTAGTCCGTGACCTTCAGGCGCCCTTCCGAGCGCCGGTCCGCCAGCCCTCCTCTGGGGTGGGGGTGGGAGGTGGGCGGGGCCCTAAGCATCGCAGCTTCCCGCCAACGCGCCAGTCGGAAGGACCCGGACTCCGAGGCGCGTGCCCGAGGGGTCGCGGGAACGCGCGGGGCGGGGGGGGGGGCGCGCACGCACGCGACCGACCGGGTGCGCGCGCGCACACGCGGCGGCCTGTCAGGGCGAGCGCGCGTGCGCGGGCGGAAGCGCGCGGGTTGGGTGGGCGGGCCGGGGGCGGGGCCTCGAGGGTCACGTGACGGCCCCGGGGCGGCGGCGGCGGCGGCGGCGCGGCGCGGCCGCAGCGTCTTTGGCGGCGCCCAGTGCAGGATGGTGTTGGCGGCGGCGGCTTCGCGGGCAGCGGCGGGCGGGGGTGCTCGGGCGGCGGCGGCGGCGCCCGCGGGGGGCCGAAAATGGCGGATTTCGAGGAGCTGAGGGTGAGCGGGGGCGCGGGGGAGGGGCGGCGCGGGCCTTGCAGGGGCGCGCGTGGCCTAGGAGCCCGGGTGGGCGGCCGAGGCCGTGGACACCCCGAGGCCCCGCGCGCCTGCTCGCTCGGACCCGGGGCTGCTGGGGCTCCCCCCACCCCAGGCTGGGCCTCGGGGGGCCCCGCCGAGGAGGATCGTCCGCCCGCCCTCCAGCCACACTTGTGGCCTCGTGCATCGCTTGCTCGCCTCCCGGCCACCTTGGGGACCAGAGGCCCCGTTTTGCGCGCGCGTGTAGGGATGGGTCTAGGTGGAGGAGAATGTGGATCTGCAGTAAGTTGTGTGTGTGTGTGTGTGTGTGTGTGTGTGGTGGGGATGGATCTAGGTGGAGGAGAACGTGGACCTGCAGTAAGTTGTGTGTGTGTGTGTGTGTGTGTGTGTGTGCGTGCGTGTGTGGTGGGGATGGATCTCAGTGGAGGAGAATATGGACTTGCAATAACTTAGGGGTGTGTGTGTGTGTGTGTCTGTGTCTGTGTGGATGGATCTAGGTGGAGGAGAATGTGGACTTGCAGCAAGTTGTGTGTGTTTGTGTGTGCGTGTGTGGTGGGGATGGATCTAGGTGGAGGAGAATATGGACTTGCAATAAGTTAGGGGTGTGTTTGTGTGTGTCTGTGTGGATGGATCTAGGTGGAGGAGAATGTGGATCTGCAGTAAGTTGTGTGTGTGTGTGTGTGTGTGTGGTGGGGATGGATCTAGGTGGAGGAGAACGTGGACCTGCAGTAAGTTGTGTGTGTGTGTGTGTGTGTGTGTGTGTGTGCGTGTGTGGTGGGGATGGATCTCGGTGGAGGAGAATATGGACTTGCAATAACTTAGGGGTGTGTGTGTGTGTGTCTGTGTCTGTGTGGATGGATCTAGGTGGAGGAGAATGTCGACTTGCAGTAAGTTGTGTGTGGTGGGGATGGATCTAGGTGGAGGAGAATATGGACTTGCAATAAGTTAGGGGTGTGTTTGTGTGTGTCTGTGTGGATGGATCTAGGTGGAGGAGAATGTGGATCTGCAGTAAGTTGTGTGTGTGTGTGTGTGCGCGCGCGTGTGTGTGGTGGGGATGGATCTCGGTGGAGGAGAATATGGACTTGCAATAAGTTAGGGGGGTGTGTGTGTCTGTGTGGATGGGTCTAGGTGGAGGAGAATGTGGACTTGCAGTAAGTTGTGTGGTTGTGTGTGGTGGGGACGGATCTTGGTGGAGGTGAATGTGGATTTGCAATAAGTTAGGGGTGTGTGTGGATGGATCTAGGTGGAGGAGAGCGTGGACTTGCAATAAGTTAGGGGTGTGTGTGTGTCTGTGTGGATGGATCTTGGTGGAGGTGAATGTGGATTTGCAATAAGTTAGGGGATGGTGCGTGTGTGTCTGTGGATGGATCTAGGTGGAGGAGAATGTGGACTTGCAGTGATTGTGTGTGTGTGTGTGTGTGTGTGTGTGTGTGTGTGTGTGTGCTTTTCTCTTCTAAGTTACTCTGTTAGCGAAAGCTTTTCCCAGACTTGTGTCCAACTTTTTTTTTGTCAAGGCTGGACAAAGCTTCCTAAGAAAGAAGTGCTGATTTTATTTATTCATGTATGGCAGAAAGACCCTGGATCGTGCTTAGATCAATGGGAAACCCGGCCTGGAAAGTTGGTTGGAAACAAACAAGAAAAGCTCTCTTTGCTTTGTGTCCCTCCCTTTTGCAAATCAACTCTAGCCTCTGAAAATCAGCTGTTTGCTCCCTAAATTGATAGAAAAGATGTCTCCTTAGCCATTTCCTAATTAGTTGGGCCTCTGGGACTAGCTGGAGGAGGGAAGGGTTTGGGTTGAGCAGATGTGGGAGGATTTGTCTCAGGTGACCTGTGTCTCCCGCCATTCCCCAGAAGGTGCCTATGATAATGCCATAAACACATGAAATGGAATGCTTTTTTACATATATACTTAAAAAATGTTGAGTTTTTTAAAAAATTTTGTTTTGATTTTACTGTTTTGCTTTTTTTAGGCCCCTTCTGGTGGTGCTTATGGGGACCATGAGGTCATCTAGCCAATCTCTTCGCATGTCTGTCCACCATTCTTGAAGCTTTACCCTTTTCCCCTTTCCTACTTCAACCTAACTTGTCCTGTTTCTGAGGCTTGTGTTCTGCTCACCACTGAGCCACTTTCCCAGCCCTAATTTCCATAACTTGCTGAAGAAACGAAAGCACAGAGGAGAGTAGCATGTTGCTGGATCACAAGGCTTGTGTTATGAAGAACATGTATCGGGCTTTTTTGTTTTATTTTGTTTTTTGTTGTTGTTGTTTTGTTTTTGGGCCACACCTGGTGATGCTCAGGGGCTACTCCTGGCTATTAGGCACTCAGAAATTGCTCCTGGCTTGTAGGACCATATGGGACGCTGGGGGATTGAACCACAGTCTGTCCTAGGCTAGCAGATGCCTTACGGCTTGTGCCACAGCTCTGGCCATGGATTGGGCTTTTTAAGATCTTGAATTTGAGGTAATCTTTGGAGTCTGAGTCATGCAGCTATTTTCCTCTGGGTCCACTCCTTGCCCTCATCCTAATAATTTGTGTACTAAACTGATCAGGTGTGTACTATTGGGGAAGATTAATAATAGGGTAACCAGCTAAAATTGAATTAGTGAGGAAGGAAGGACGATACTTCTTAGTTTTCAGAATGGTGTCTGCTTCAGCATGTATTCTGAGTGCCTGTGTGCAAATCACATAAATGAAAGAGTTGGGAAATGTTACTGTCTTTGTTGGCTGACTTGAGTTTCCTTCCCTTTTGGGGGGGAGCATGATGGGTAGTACTAGTGCCCTGACTTTTATTTCTTTGTGGGCTAACTTGTTTGCAGAGTAAGTGGTCAGTGGATCTGGATACTACATACATATCTGATTGCTGATTGTGCAGAGTGGATTCATGGTATCTTGACCATTATCATTCAGAGCCACTCACTGGGGATGTGACCTTGCAGAGGGGCTCAGCTTTGAGGATCTCCCAAGAAGTGTTCACTACCTAGATTACTCACCCAACTGAATTGCATGGTTCAGTTCTTTGGGCTCAACGAAACAGGCTCAGTGATGTGGAACTACTTGGAACCAGAGATGTCTGGGGGCCACTTGGACCACACAGCTAGCTGGTGGGTCTTGACGGCTCAGTATTGCCGTGCTAGCTTGGGGAATGGGCTCCCTCCCATTCTGGGAATTGAACTTGGGTCCTTACACATACTGGGCATCTGCCTCTAATTCTTTAGCTAGTTCCCTGATGACAGTAGTACTATGGAACACTGAGCTGGTAGTGGAAATCTTCCCTGTACTTCTCTGTGTTCACTTCAGTTTCTGTCACAAAGCCATGCTTCTCTTCCAGACCTGGAGAATTTTTTTTTTAATTTTTTTATTTTTAATTATGAGAACAAAGATGCAAAGAAAGAGGACAAGGTAAAGTTACAGTGGAAGGACAATCACCCATAACATAATTCTCAGAAGAAGTCCCCTTGCTGATATCTTAACTTTGAACTTTCAGCCAAAGAACATTAAGATAAATAAAACAGAATCCATGTACAATTACTTTGTCCCTCAAGTCCTCAGATAGTAACACATTATAATATTTCTTAACAGCACACAAGGCAATCTAAAGCCATAAAACTTATGTAACTCCTTAAACATTAGAGGCATAGTATCAGGCCTGGAGAATTTGCTAGACTGAGCTTAGTGGAGGGTTTCTTGTGTTGACTGGTCAGCATCACATTGTATCATAAGATGTTTCTCATAGTCGAGGGAAAGGAACCAAATACTTCTCTTTTTTTATTTTTTATTTTTTATTTTAATTTTTTTAATTATTTTAATTATGACAACAAAGATGCAAAGATAGAGGACAGGGTAAAGTTACAGTGGAAGCCCAATCACCCATAAACAGAATTCTCGGTAGTCCCATCGATGATATCCCAGCCTTGAACTTTTGGCCAAAGAACATTAAGAAAAACAAAACTGAACCCATGTACAATACAATACAATTACTTTTTTTTATTTGTCCCTCAAATCCCCAGTTGTAGTACATACTATTTCTTAGCAGCACACCATATAATCTAAAGACATTAGACTTATGTAACTCCTTAAACATTGAGGGTAAAGTACATTTATCTAGTTCCATGCACATGCTTACTAGTTTAAGTTAACCTCAAAAGTTTTAGTGGGTTGTTTTTCTTAAGGATTGGGGTCAAGGGAACATAGTAAAAAATGGTGTTAGAGTGGCATTTGTTTGCATAGGCCCACCAAAACATAAGGGACATGGAAAGAAAAATTATGATCTAAATACAAGGAGACCCTACCCCTGAAGTTTCCTGGCACAGAACTGACTCTAGGCTCCAGGCAAACTAGTTTGTCCAATTCAAGTCATCGTCTGTAGTGGCAATACACCTCCATTCCTCACATAGTCTCTGTTGTTGGTATCATGCTTCTGTATTAAAGATCCTGGAGTCTGCATATCCCATATTGCAGTCAGGATGGTGCAGAGCATCCTCTCATTTCACCTCACACTTAAGTGGCACTAGAGAGAACCATGTCCTGTAGAGCAGGTCATTGTTGTTGTCAAGTTTTCTCAGTGTAAACGGAAGTCTCTTTTTAGGAGGTCGATGTCAGACCCTTGGTAGAGTCTTTCCTGGTAGAGGACTGCTTCCAGCTGTTGCTATAAAAGACCTTGGATGTTTCGTAGATAGCTTGCCTGGTTCCAGCGTGAATGGAGGATGCCCATTCTTCTGAGGCCTGTGCCAGGTCATTATATCAATGTTCAGGGTGTAAGGTACATTGTACTGAGATTTATTAGATAAGAACTTATCTGTATGTATGGTGTTTTCCCATTTTAATGTGTCTATGCAAACAAGGGTCAATGCCATGAAGCGTTATTGGTGCATCTGGAGGCAATATGAACAAGACCAGCAATTTTCATGACATAGTTCAATCATAGGCATCAAACTGAGGGACAGTTCCACCAACAATCCTTACTGAACAGCTTACAAAGAAAAGACAAGATGAAAAGTGGATAGAAACATCATGGTAGAAGAATATATAGAGAGGTACAGCAGTTAAAGAAAATACACATAAAATATTCAAAAGATATATGTGTTCAATATGTGTTCAAGTTATGTCCTTCTAAATAGTTCTGGGATTGTTAGATCCACTGTATGTCTTTGGTCAGAGATTAGAACTGTGTGTTACTGAAGTTAAGAAGGGTAAATCTGGGGTACTGATGGTTGGGAGGAGTATATGTTTGCGCGGGGGCACTAGCCCCCCGCGTGGTTTGCAAAATGTAGACTGGTATGAAATTGCCAGTGACAGCCTGAGTATAGCTGAGCAGCTATCTGCCACCCCCCAGATCAAACTCCACCCCCTAAGCCAACCTCTGGAGCCGGCCTGGGAGTGGGGAAAACCCAGGGTGCCCCATCAGCTCCTCCCAGGAACCCACCTGGAGATCTGGAGGAAAGGGGGAGAGGGGGGTCGGGTGACCCAGGTCCGGGCCCCCCTACCCTGGGCCAAGAGGCCGCTGGCACATGTGGAGGTCTGCCAGCTGCCCGCCCGTGCTGGCTAACTTCTCAAATGAAGGGATCTAGTAAAGTCGAATGAACGTCTTGTATTGAAGCTTTACAGATGAAAAACTCAGAAAGTGTCAAGGAGGGGCTGGGAAGGTGGCGCTAGAGGTGAGGTGTCTGCCTTGCAAGCGTTAGCGTAGGACGGACCGCGGTTCGATCCCTGCGTCCCATATGGTTCCCCCAAGCCAGGAGCCATTTCTGAGCGCATAGCCAGGAGTAACCCCTGAGCATCAAACGGGTGTGGCCCAAAAACCAAAAAAAAAAGTGTCAGGGAAGAAATGCCTAAGTCCATCAGTTGCATGTTTGTAGTATCGTGCTGATAGGAATTTATGAATTAACTAGTTTTGTGTGTGTGTGTGTGTGTGTGTGTGTGTGTGTGTGTGTGTGTGTGTGTGTTTTGAGGGGGCTGGAGGAAGAGCCTCTCCTGGGGATAATAAGGGGACCATTGCAGATTGAATCTGTTGCAGATTGAATCTGGGGTTCCGTTATGTGAAGTACATGTGCTCTAGTCCTTTAAGACATCTCCCTGGTTTTTGAGTTAACCTGGTACAAGTTCGTATAAAGATTGATGGTCTGGACCTCTATCTCAGCCCTGCTTCCCTCTTTCCCCACAAAAAAGTCTGTCAGAGCTGAGTAGAGGTGAAAGGGCAGTAGAATAATAGCCAGGCTTTTAGGGTCTTGCATCTCTTTTTGGTCTCCAGTTGTGGTACTTTTCCAGGATGGAGAGCTATTGGTGACAGAGATCCGACCGATGAGCCTGAAAGGTTGGACAGTGGGGAAATTACACCACCACCACCACCACCCCCACCACCACCCACCACCACCACCACCACCACCACCACCACCACCACCACCCACCCACCCCACCTGCTGACTTCCTTTGGGTACCTAGCACTATGCTTCTAGAAGAAGCAGCTCCTGAGCATCATTGTGGCCCTAAAGAACTAAAAAGTGCTGTTAGTACACTCTTGCTTCTTTGAGTCTGGGGATAATGGGGAGAGGTGCTTGTAATAACAGCATACCTAGCTGCATACTCAGCCTACTTCTGCCTGTTGCTTAAGAATCAGGGCGGGAGAGATAGCACAGTGGTAGGGCGTTTGAATCCCAGCATCCCGTGCCTGCCAGGAGCGATTTCTGAGATGAGAGCTCAGGAGTAACCCCTGAGCACTTGCCAGGTGTGGCCCCCAAACCAAAAACCAAATAACAAACAAACAAAAGAATCAGGATTGCTCCCAGCCCTGCTTGGGGGATCAGGCCAGGAGCTTCAGCTTGCAAAGCTGCTTTTTGAGCCGTCAACCCTTTTTCCGTGGTGGGGGTGATTTCTTGGTCCATTCCTGGTGATTCTGTGTCCAGGACTCACTTTTGACAGGATTGGGGGACCATATGTAGTGCTAGGGCATGAACCTGGGTCTGCCGGGTTCAAGGTAAGCACCCTACCTACTCCCATACTATCTCTGTCCCAACCAACCCCTTTAACTTTTTGGGACTCTTATTTCCTGTTTTATTCTCATCCTTTTATTCACTGACAGTTTATTATAGATGAGTATGAGAATATGAGTGATTGTGCCCTCCAGAGTCTGGGTGTGCACTGGGGCTAGTAAGCTTGTAATCACAGCTGTCTTATTAGATACTGGTAAACCAGAAAGATCTTTCTCACCTAGAGGCTGAAATAGGTCTGGAGCAGATATTTTGGTTTAGAAGGCATGAGGAGGACGCCTACAGGAATTACAGTAGTAGTGACTTTCCTAGGAACTTTTAGTACTTCGTAGAGGCAAAGGGAGAATGGAAAGTTAATGGAGGATTTCAGGGTTCTGGGCCTTTTGCCCTAAACCTCTCCAGCTCTCGGGGAAGGAAATAGGCTAACAAACGGTTAGCTTGTAAAAGTGAGCTATATTTTATCAATTGTGTACTAGTGAACACAGCTAAATCTTCAGCAGGAAACTTGAAGTGGCTGCTAGGAAAGGAGATTTATAGCTAAATATTTGGGCCCTGGAATATGGCTAAATGATTAAAATCCTAGCCTGGCAAGCTCAGTGCCACCAAATTCAAGCCTGGTGAGCTGAGGTAACCCTGCCCTTCTCCTTTTGGGCCACAGTCAACACTGCCCTGGTGCTGGAGGACCTGGCAGTGCCTCATTTCAACCTGAGCCAGCCCTCTGTTTGCTGATCACTCTCTGTTTGGGTTCCCAGTAAGGAAAAATGAGGGAAAACTTGAAGGAAAAAAAAAAAAAAAGATATCCCGAGGTAGTAGATGCTTTGGTATTAGTTTACTCCTAAACTAAGTACACTTCCTCCTAGTAAAGAAGAGTTTCATTTCTGATAAGGCTGAAATATATCCATGCTGCTCTCTTTTCTCAATAATTTTTTGTTTTGTTTTGTTTTTGGGCCACACCTGGTGATGCTCAGGGTTACTCCTGGCTAGGCACTCAGAAATTGCTCCTGGCCAGGGGGACCAAATGGGACCCCGGGATCTAACCGAGGTCCGTCCTAGATCAGTCACATGCAAGGCAAACGCCCTACTGCTGTGCTATCGTATTGCTCTGGCCCTTTTCTCAACATTTTTGCTAAGATTTCATTTTCTTTCTTTTTTTCTTTTTTGGTTTTTGGGTCACACCCGGCAGTGCTCATGGGTTACTCCTGGCTCTAAACTTAGAAATCGCCCATCAGAAATGGCAGGCATGGGGGGACCATATGGGATGCCGGGATTTGAACCAAACACCTTACCTCCATGCTATCTCTCTGGCCCCTAAGATTTCATTTTCAAAATTACTTGTTTCATATTAATTAAGGCACCGTGATTTACAAAGCTACTCATGATAGAGTTCTGGACATACTTGTTCCAGGCCTACCACCAGTGTGACCTTCCCTCCACCAATACCTTGAAGTTCCCTCCCACTGCCCAGCCTGCCTCCTTGGCAGGCACATTTTTAAGTCTGGTCATTGTAGTTTGGGTCTCCTGTTTGCAGTATTCTTGGCTCTATTGTTGAGTTATATGCATGTTATCCCATCTCTACACTACCAATTTGATGGCTTTGCTTTTTTTGTTTGTTTGTTTTTGGGTCACACCCGGCAGTACTCAGGGGTTACTCCTGGCTCTAAGCTTAGAAATTGCTCCTGGCAGGCTACAGGGGACCATCTGGGATGCCGGGATTCGAAACAACGTTCTTCTACATGAAAGGCAAATGGCCTACCTCCATGCTATCTCTCCGGCCCAGCTTAGCTTTTTTTGTGTTGGGTTGCAGGTCTATTTTGATTTTTTTATGGCTATACTAATTTGCATACCATCAAGTACAAAATTAAAAAATGTTCAATTCTGTTTACTAAGCTGTGTAACTGTCACCAATAATTCACAGCTATCTACTTCCAGAATATTCCTGTTACCCCAAAGAAGCTACCTGGCTATTTGCTTTTTAGTTTTTATTCTTCCTTTCCCTCATACCTAAGCTTTTAGTAACCTTTTTGTCTCTGGATATTTCACAGAAATGCAAGTAGAATCACAACTGTAACAGTGTCTGGCACCTTTGTTCAGCTCCCCCCCTTTCCGGCCCCATCTTCCATATTATGCCTGCATTAGCTCTGGAGAGCTGAGCAGTGTTTTCTTGTCCAAAATAGGATAATTATGTTTTGTCTGCTTGCTCATGAGTTTGTGGACATTATTTGGGGTTCACTACACTTTTGGCTAGTATAAACATTTACAAATAAGTTGATTAGGTTTTGTGTGGACTTTTTTTTTTTTTTGGTTGTGGGGGAGTCCAAACAGTATTTTGGGGAAACTCCTAGCTCTGTGTTCTTCTTAGTACACAGGGGACCTTGTGGTACTAAGGATTAAACCCTGGCTTCCTGCATAAAAAACACTTAATGTGCCCAGCCACTTGAACTCTGTGCCGGCCAAACTTGGTACTCCTGCAGGAGGGGTACGTAGTGTTTGAGAATTGGACCCCGGGCTTCACATCTGTATGTGCTGTGCAGTTGGGGCCACATTCCTGTCTGTGATCACTCTGGCAGATCTCAGGGACCATGTGATATCGTCGTAAACTGGGGTTAGCGGCATTAGTTAGAACTCCTTACTCTTTTTCTTTTTCTTTTTTTTTTTTTTTTTTTTGGTTTTTAGTTTTTGGGTCACATCCAGTGGTGCTTGGGTTACTCCTGGCTCTGCTCAGAAATTGCTCCTGGCTGGTTCGGGGACCATATGGGATGCCAAGATTCGATCCAGAGTTCGTCCTGGGTTGGCCATATGCAAGGCAACAATGCCTTACTGCTGTGATATCGCTCTGATCCCTCTTCGCTCTTTTCTTTCTTCATCCTATGTTTGTGTGAGGTCTTAAACTATATTGACATAATATTTGGGAATTGTATCTTTTTTTGTTTGGGGGCCAGACCCCATTGTGCTTCTGGCTTGCTTCTGGCTCTGTGTTTACTCAGTGATCACTACTGGTACGTTCTGAGGACCATATTCGATGCTAGGTTGGCCATGTGCAAGGAAAGAACCTGATTTGTTGTATCACCTCTCCAGCACAGCAGTTTTGTCTTTATGTCTACTTTCTGACCACTACTGGTCATTGCCAACAGTACCCGACAGTTAATTTTGTTGTTTCACTTACTGTGACTTGAACAGCTTTCATAGAAACAAACTTTTCTACGTGATAGAACATACAGAAATCATAGTGATGATATACTGTGCATTTTCTTTGTATTTTTGTTTGTTTTGTTGTTTTGGGCCACACCTGATGGTGCTCAGGAGTTACTCCTGGCAGGCTCAGGTGATCATACAGGATGCTGGGGATTGAATCTGGGTTGGCTGTGTGCAAGGCAGATGCCCTACTCATTGTGCTATCACTCTGGCCCTTCTGTTTTGGTTTTTGTGTTTCGGCCACACCTGGTATCGTCTGAGGACTCTTTTTCCACTTTGTGCAAGGGGTTGGCTGGGGCCACTTCTGTTGCTCAAGGCATAGTTTGATGCTCGGCATTGAATCCAGGTCTCTTGCTTGCATAACATGCTTAGTCTGTTGAACTCTCTGGCCCATGTTTGCATTTTACCGGTCTAACTCAGGTCGAGAAAGAGAACTTGGCCAGCTTAGTGGCCTCCCTTTGACTCCTTCCCCTCCTCAAAGATTCCTATTAATCTGGCTTTATTACCTTAAGTTGGTTTGATCCATTTTTTACTTTCTTTTTTGTTTTTCGGCCACTCCTGGTGATGCTCAGGGATTACTCCTGGCTATGTGCTCAGAAATTGCTCCTGGTTTGGGGGACCATATGGGACACCGTCCTAGGCTAGCATGTGCAAGGCAGACCCCTTATGGCTTGCACCACTGCTCGGGACCCCCTTTTTGACTTTCTATAAGTATGCAGGGCTTCCCACCCTTAGTTTTATTTGTGAGAATCATTGCTATTGTTGGTGTATAGTTGTGGTTTTGTTTCTACCAGCTATAGAATAGAATCCCCCCCTGCTGCATGCTTCTTTGGGACATTTCTTTTTTTGCTTTGTTTTGTTTTGGGGACACACACTGTGACCCTCAGAGGTAACTGCTGGCTATGCGCTCATAAATCACTCCTGGTTTGGGGGACCATATAAGACGCTGTGGATTGAACCGAGGTCAGTCCTGGATCAGCTGCATGCACGGCAAATGCCCTACTGCTGCACTATAGCTCTGGCTCCTCTTTGGGACATTTCAGTTCAACCTTTTTTCTATTAGAATAAAGCAGCAGCTCTCATCTGTCTCTCTCCTCCCTTATTAGATTAATTTGGGGGGGGGTTGGGCCACACCTGGTGATGCTCAGGGGTTACTCCTGCATAGGCACTCAGAAATTGCACCTGGCTTGGGGGATCATATTGGATACCTGGGAATTGAATCCAGGTCCGTCCTGTGTCAGCCGCATGCAAGGCAAACACCCTACCGCTGCGCCACTGCTCTGGCCTCTAGACTAATTTTTAATTTAGTATTTTTGTTTTAACAATGACTACTATTAACCTATAATTAAAAACAAGGCATTTTTCCACTTCTGGAAGAGTTTACTTAAACATTGCAATGATTTGGTACTAGAGAGATAGCACAGCGGCGTTTGCCTTGCAAGCAGCTGATCCAGGACCAAAGGTGGTTGGTTCGAATTCCGGTGTCCCATATGGTCCCCTGTGCCTGCCAGGAGCTATTTCTGAGCAGACAGCCAGGAGTAACCCCTGAGCACCGCCGGGTGTGGCCCAGAAACCAAAAAAAAAAAAAAATTGCTGTTTCTTTTGTGTTTGGTAAAACTTATGAAATTGTTGTTTTCTTTTCTGGGTATTTCTTTATCCCTGAATCAGTTGCTTTGGTTACAGTGTTGTTTATATTTTCTATTTAAAACTGATTTTGGTAGATAGCATAAAAAAATCCCTTTCACCCACTTTTTCAATCCTTTGGCATGAAGTGGTTAATTTCTGTGTTGTATATATAGTTAATTTCTCTTCCATTCTTTTTTTTTTTTGTGACTTTTCACAGTTACTTTTGGGCTTTGAGCTATCCTCATTTATTTTCTAGTTTTGGGGTAGAGATTGGTAGTGCTCACACCTGCTGCCTCCTCTCTCCCTGGGGCTTGTTTCCAGCTGGGGATTGAACTGAGATGGAATGCAGGCAGGGCATGCACCTTAACCCACTCACATGGTCACTGGTCACTTAAAAAACAAGTGTCTTCTCTCTGGTTTTTTTTTTTTTTTTTTTTTTTTTTGTTTTTTGGGTCATACCCGGCAGCACTCAGGGGTCACTTCTGACTCTACGCTCAGAAATCACTCCTGGCAGGCTCAGGGGACCATATGGGATGCCGGGATTCAAACCACCGACCTTCTGCATGCAAGGCAAAAAAAATGCCTTACCTCCATGCTATCTCTTTGGCCCCAACATAAGTTTTTTTTTTCTTTTTTGGCTTTTTAGGCCACACCCATTTTATGCTCAGGGGTTACTCCTGGCTAAGCGCTCAGGAATTGCCCCTGGCTTGGGGGGACCATATGGGATGCTGGGGGATTGAACCGCCATCTGGTCCTTCCTTGGCTAGCTTGCAAGGCAGACCCTTACCTCTAGTGCCACCTCACCGGCCCCAAATTTTCTTATTTTTGATTTTGTTTTTGGGCCACACCTAGTGGTACTCTGGGTGACTACTGGCTCTGCGCTTGTTGGACCATATGGGATGCCAGGGGTGGAGCCCAGGTTGTCTGTATGCAGATGCCCTCCCAACTGTGCTGTTTGCTGGCCCCAGGCAACATTTCTTTTGTGTGACATGATGCAAATGATAATTTTTTCTTTGGTTTTGGGCCCACCTGTCAGTGCTCAGGGTTTATTTCTGGCTGGCTTTGTGTTCCTTCCTGCTTTGCTTTGGGGATCATTGTATTTGAGAGATTTTCCCTGATTAAAACATTGATGTTTCTCTCTTTTGTTTTGTATTTTTTGGGGGGGTTTGGGTCACACCCAGCTACACTCAGGGGTTCCTTCTGGCTCTATGCTCAGAAATAGCTCCTGGCAGGCTCAGGGGACCATATAGGATGCCAGGATTTGAACCATTGGCCTTCTGCATGCAAGGCAAACACCCTACCTCATGCTATCTCTCTGGCTCCTGATGTTTCTTTTCTTTTTTCTTTTTTGGGGGGGCACACCCCACGGTGCTCAGGGTTTCCTCCTGGCTATCTGCTCAGAAATCGCTCCCGGCAGTCACGGGGGACAATATGGGACGCCGGGATTCGAACCAACCACCTTAGGTCCTGGATCGGCTACTTGCAAGGCAAATGCCACTGTGCTATCTCTCTGGCCCCCTGATGTTTCTTTATTAACTACCTACCTTTTATTTTTAGTCTTTAATTTGTCCTTTTTTTCTTTCTCACATCTGAAGGTGCTCCATGCTTTGTCTTGGCTCTATGCTCAGGGATTACTCCTGGAGGAGTCAGGGATGCTGGTCCCATAATTTTGCTTTCTTTTTAAAGTTCTTCCAACATTTCCCCCTTTCTTTAGTTTTGGCTCTTGGGATTATTGTGTTACTGACTTCAAAAATGTGATTGGTGGGGCCGGGCGGTGGCGCTGGAGGTAAGGTGCCTGCCTTGCCTGCGCTAGCCTAGGACGGACCGCGGTTCGATCCCCCGGCGTCCCATATGGTCCCCCAAGAAGCCAGGAGCAACTTCTGAGCGCATAGCCAGGAGTAACCCCTGAGCGTCACAGGGTGTGGCCCAAAAACCAAAAAAAAAAAAAAAAAAAAAAAAAAAAAAAAAAAAAAAAATGTGATTGGTAAACTACGCCTGCCCAGTGGGGCCCAACCGTGAGAAATTGTGAGTGCTGCCTGTGTGTGTCTGTCTCCTGTCCTGTCACCTGAACCTCTTGGGAGTGGGCCGAAAAGACGCTCCAGCAGAGCACAGCCGCTCCACTTTGCTACACGCTGTGTGCTCTTTCTAAGGAAAGAACGCCATTGCAACAAGAAGAAAAAAATCACACTAAGAACTGTGCTGGATTACTGAAGCCCAGCATTTCTCCCCAGACTGTCTTCTCTGCTGCATGCTCGGGCCTAAGATTTGATCCTGTGTGAGGCTTCATCCACGGAGGACACCCCTTCTTTGGAGGCAAGTCAACCCACCCATAAAGGGTAGAGCCAAAGGAACGTGTCTGCGTACATCATTTAGCCAGTGAATACCACCACAACACGTAGAAAAAAACCACGATACAAGTGTGACAATGGGGAAACAACACAGGTCAGCATCAGACATAGAGAATGAAGATGACAATTCTGATGACCAGAAAACGACCAACCAACTAATCAATCTCTCAGATAAGGAGTTTAGACAAGCAATATGGAAGATGCTCAAAGAACTCAAAGAAACCATGGATCGAGTTGAACAGAACACTAATGAGAACCAAGAAAACATGAAGACAGAAATCACAAAACTCGAAACTGAAATAACAGGTCAAATAACAGGCCTGAAAAACTCAGTAAATGAATTGAATGACAAAATGGATAATCTTTACACTAGGGTAACAGAAGCTGAGAATAGAATTGGTGCTGTGGAAGATGAAATAAATAACTCCATACAGCGGGAGAGATTGGAAAAAAAACTTAAAGCAAATGAACAGACAGTGGAAAAATTAGTCAAAGAATGGGAACAGATGAAAATAGAAGTTTATGATAAGCTCAACAGAAACAACTTAAGAATCATTGGAGTTCCAGAAACCCAGGAAGAAAATTTCCAGAAAGAATCAACTGTCAAGAACATCATTAAAGAGAAACTTCCAGAGCTAAAGAATATATGTGATCAAATCCTGCATGCCTGAAGAGTACCAACCAAAAGAGATCCCAGAAAAAATGCCCCAAGACTCATCCTAGTCACAATGATGAATTCCACAGATAGAGACAGAATTCTGAAAATAGCAAGATCAAAAAGGGAAATTACATACAAGGGATCATCCTTGAGATTTACAGCAGACCTGTCACCAGAAACACTCAAGGACAGAAAGCAGTGGTGGGACATAGTGACAAAACTCAATGAAATAAATGTTTCGCCTAGAATACTGTACCCAGCAAAACTCACATTCAGGTTTGACGGGAAAATACATGGTTTCACAGACAACAGCTCAGAAACTTTACAGACTCAAAACCAGTCTTAAGAGAAAAACTGAAAGACCTAATTTAAGACAAGACTGACCAAAAGAGACACCAAATTTAGATATAAAGATGGCATTAAATCCCAGGACAATTCTTTCTCTCAATGTCAATGGACTAAATGCACCAGTTAAGAGACACAGACTGGCTAAATGGATCCAAAAACTCAATCCAACCTTCTGCTGCCTACAAGAAATGCACCTGAATAGTCAGAACAAATATAGACTCAAAAGGCTGGAGGAAAATTATCCAAGCAAACAACACCCATAAAAAAGATGGAGTGGGGCCCGGAGAGATAGCACACCGGTGTTTGCCTTGCAAGCAGCCGATCCAGAACCTAAAGTGGTTGGTTCGAATCCCGGTGTCCCATATGGTCCCCCATGCCTGCCAGGAGCTATTTCTGAGCAGACAGCCAGGAGTAACCCTTGAGCACTGCTGGGTGTGACCCAAAAACCAAAAAAAAAAAAAAAAAAAAAAAAAAGCTGGAGTGGCCATACTAATAACAGATAATGCAAACTTTATACACAAGAAGGTTGTAAGGGACAAAGATGGACATTTTATATTAAGGGGTATGTAGAGCAGGAAGAAATCACTCTCCTAAACATATATGTACCAAATGAGGGTCCAGCAAAATATTTAATACAATTGTGGACAAATCTGAAAAATAATATCAATAACAACAGAATAATTGTGGGGGACCTCAACACGGCTTTGTCAACACTGGATAGGTCAACCAGACTGAAACCCAACAAGAATATACTAGACCTGAGAAGAGAAATGGAAGAAAGAGGCCTAGTGGATATATATAGGACACTCTATCCCCAGAAACCTGGATACACATTCTTCTCCAATGTACATGGGACATTCTCCAGGATAGATTACATGCTGGCACATAAAACATACCATAATATCAAGAGGATAGAAATCTTGCAGGCTACCTTCACTGACCACAAGGCTCTGAAATTATATGTGAATTCTAAAGGGACACAGAAGAAAAACTTTAACACCTGGAAGTTAAACAGCCTCATACTTAATAACCAGTCGGTCCGAGATTAAATCAAAGAGGAAATCAAAACTTTCCTGGAAACAAATGATAATAAAGACACAAACTATCAGAACTTATGGGACACAGCAAAAGCAGTACTAAGAGGAAAATTTATAGCTTTGCAAGCACACATCAGGAAGGAAGAAGGGGCTTACCCGAGTAGCTTAATGACACAGCTCATAGAACTAGAAAGTGTTCAACAAAAGGATTCAAAAAATAGGGAGACAGAAGGAAATAACAAAGCTGAGAGCAGAAATCAACGAATTGGAAACCCAAAAAACAATCCGAAAGATCAACGAAAGCAGAAGTTGGTTCTTTGAAAAAATAAACAAGATTGATAGATCACTGGCAAAACTAACAGAGAAAGAGAGAGAGATAACTCGTATTAGGAAGAAAAAAGGAGAGATCACTACTGATATGGCAGAGATTTAAAGGGTAATCAGAAACTACTTTGAGAAACTATGCCATTAAAAATGAGAACCTGAAGAAATGGATAAATTCTTGGACTCTTATAGTCTTCCACGGTTGAATGAAGAGGATGTAGCATATCTAAACACCCCAATCACTATTGATGAAATTAAAATGGTAATCAAAAGTCTGCCCCAAAACAAAAGCCCAGGCCCAGATGGATTCACTAATGAATTCTTTCAAACTTTCCAAGAGGAACTACTACCAATCCTGGCAAGACTCTTTCATGAAATCAAGAAAACGGAAACACTTCCAAATAGCTTTTATGAAGCCAACATCACCTTGATAACTAAACCAGACAGAGATGCTATGAAAAAAATATTACAGACCAATATCGCTGATGAATGCAGATGCAAAGATCCTCAACAAAATCCTGGCAAATAGGATTCAATGCCTCATTAAGAAGATCATCCACTACGATCAAGTAGGTTTCATCCCAGGAATGCAAGGATGGTTTAATATCCGTAATCTATCAACATAATACACAACATCAACAAGAAAAATAAAAATCACATGATCATATCAATAGATGCAGAGAAAGCATTTGATAAGGTCCAACACCCATTCTTGATCAAAACTCTCAGCAAGATGGGAATGGAAGGAACCTTTCTCAATATAGTTAAGGCCATCTACCACAAGCCAGTGACAAATATTATCCTCAATGGAGAAGAACTAAAAACCTCCCCTCTAAATTCTGGCACAAGACAAGGCTGTCCTCTCTCACCACTCCTATTAAACATAGCACTGGAAATATTTGCTATAGCAATTAGGCAAGAAAAAGATAATCAAGGGAATTCAGATAGGAAAGGAAGAAGTCAAGCTCTCACTGTTTGCAGATGACATGATACTCTACTTAGAAAACCCTAAAGACTCTACCAAAAAGCTTCTAGAAACAATAGGCTCATATAGCAAGGTGGCAGGCTTCAAAATTAACACACAAAAATCAATGGCCTTTCTATACAACAATAGTACTAAGGAAGAAATGGACATTAAGAAAATAACCCCAGGGGCCGGGTAGGTGGCGCTGGAGGTAAGGTGTCTGCCTTGCAAGCGCTAGCCAAGGAAGGACCGCGGTTCGATCCCCCGGCGTCCCATATGGTCCCCCCCAAGCCAGGGGCGATTTCTGAGCACATAGCCAGGAGTAACCCCTGAGCGTCAAACGGGTGTGGCCCAAAAACCAAAAAAAAAAAAAAAAAGAAAATAACCCCATTCACAATAGTGCCACACAAACTCAAATATCTTGGAATCAACTTGACTAAAAATGTGAAGGACCTATACAAAGAAAACTATAAAACTCTGCTCCAAGAAATAAGAGAGGACATGCGGAAATGGAAACACATTCCCTGCTCATGGATTGGCAGGATTAACATCATCAAAATGACAGTACTCCCCAAGGCATTGTACAGATTTAATGCTATCCCTCTAAAGATACCCATGACATTCTTCAAAGAAATGGATCAGGCACTTTTGAAATTCGTTTGGAACAATAAACACCCTAGAATAACTAAAGCAATCATTGGGAAATGGGAGGAATTACTTTCCCCAACTTTAAACTTTACTACAAAGTGATAGTTATCAAAACAGCATGGTATTGGAATAAAGAGAGGCCCTCAGATCAGTGGAATAGGCTTGAATACTCAGAGACTGTTTCCCAGTGCTTCAGTACTGTGAACAAATGGAAAGGAAGGACATCTCTGGGCTCTGCCTACTTTCCCTGAGGCAACACATTACAGAATGATTGCATAATAGCACTGGTAGGGTGTTCTGCCACAGTTACAGATTCGGACACTACAGGACCGACCCCTCAGGTAGTCATTTTTAGGCCTGCATGTAACTACTTCCATCCCATCAGCCCAGGCTGGTCCCTTTAATCTTCCCTTTCATCTGTTTATTATTCCTATGGTCTAACCTTTGTTAACCCAACAAATTCTCTGAGATACAGTCCCTGTTATTATAAGTATCTTTAGTCCTTCCCACATGTTGAAAGGCATCTGGCTTTTTTTTTTTTTTTATCATTGTGGGGCCATTATGAATTAAAGAACTAAAAGGATTTGTGCCTAGGATTTTTTGTTTTGTTCTATTTTTGTTTTTGGGTCACACCCAGCAGTGCTCAGGGGTTCCTCCTGGCTCTATGCTCAGAAATTGCTCCTGGCAGGCTCGGGGGACCCTATGGGATGCCGGGATTTGAACCACTGTCTTTCTGCATGCAAGGCAAATGCCTTACCTCCATGCTATCTCTCCAGCCCCAAGGATTTTTTGTTTGTTTGTTTTGTTTTTGTTTTTAGTTTTTGGACCACACCCATTTGACGCTCAGGGGTTACTTCTGTCTATGGGCTCAGAAATCGCCCCTGGCTTGGGGGACCATATGGGGCGCCGGGGGATCGAACCTTGGTCCGTCCTACGCTAGCGCTTGCAAGGCAGACACACCTTACCTCTAGCGCCATCTTCCCGGCCCCTAGGATTTTTTTTTAAATGAACAATTTTCATTATTATAAGAAATGTTTAGGTCTACAGTCATGGAGTCCATGGTCATTGTATATGTAGTTTTTAGAGTACTTGACAAAGTGCTTTTCAGAATGGTTGTATCATTTTACATCCCTGTCAGCAATGTATGAAGTGACCCGGTTTCTGTGCATCCTCATGAGCATTTGATATCACTGTTTTTAGCCATCCTGGTATGTAGCTCGTGATTTTTGTAGTGACATTTTATTTGCATTCCTCTGGTGGCCAGAGGTGCTGAACATTTTCATGTGCTTATCTGCGGTCTAGCTTCTTCATGTCTATTCTTCCTCTGTTTTCTTTTTTCTCTCAGGCTGAGAGTTCTAGATCTTAATTCTCTGATGTATATGTGGTCTATAAATATTTGAGCTTATATATTGCTGTGTGTGTGTGTGTGTGTGTTTGTTTGTGTGTGTTGTGTGTGTGTTTGGGCCATACCCAGTGACACTCGGGTTACTCCTGGCTGTGCGCTCAGAAGTAGCTCCTGGCTAGCACTCGCAAGGCAGACACCTTACCTCTAGCACCACCACGCTGGCCCCAACCTTTGTTTTTTTTTAACAGTACTTGTAGACCAAAATTTGTGGTTAAGTCATTTTTCTTTTCATGAATCTCACTTTGAGCATTGAGTTTAAGAACTTAAAAAAAAAAAACCCAAAAATTTTAATAGAATTGTGAAATGCAATTTTTAAGTAGTTCATGATTCCATTCCACCACCAGTGTTGACCTCACTTCACCGATGTTCTCAGAGTGCATCCCTTGCTACCACCTTTATGCTCCCCAATCTGCCAACATAATAGGTCTATTTTTATAAGGATGTAAGTTAATTCTTTTCTGTAGATGATTCACCATTTGTAGAAAGGAATACACCTTTCTTCACCCACTGCTTTTTGTACCTCTCTTTAAAAAAAACTTTGGGGGCTGGAGCAATAACATAGTGGAGTGTGCTTGCCTTGCACGTATCCGACCTGGGTTCAATCTCTGGCAATTCATATGGTACTCCAAGCCTGCTAGGAGTGATTTCTGAGTGCAGAGCCAGGAGTAACCCCAGACCGCCGCTGAGTGTGGCCCAAAAACCAAGACCAAACCAAACAAAACTGGGCATATTTGCATAGATCCGGATTCCGAGTTTTCTATTTGTTTGTTGATCTCAAGAAAGTCATCAAATCTTTCTTACTGAAGCTGAGTTGAAATGGGGTCACTCATTTCAGTTTTTTCCTGTTCATATTTGCTTTTAGCTCTTTTGACTTTTTGTTAGAATAGTCTTGTAACTGTAAACAAACTTGGATAGGAATTATAAAGCTGTTCATCAGTTTATGGAAAATTGATGTTGCTTTTCTGAATTTTCCTGGTCATGAACAGTGTGTTTATTTAGGTCTTTGACTCTCATTCATTTTGGTGTTTGTTTCAGTGCGCTAGTTTATGTAAATTTTGTTTTATTTGGAGTACTTTAAAGGATTTGTTTATCGGTTTCCTCTGTGCTCATTGGTAGTGTGTGGAGATGTGTCATCTTGTATCCTCTGGCTTTGGTACATTCAATTACTAGCTAGCTACAGGAGTTTTGTCGATTTCTTTGAGATGTACAGATCTGTACAGGTAGGTTTTGATTGCTTTATTCCATTATTCATGCTTCTTATTTCCTTTTTGATTTTTGTTTTAGCTCACTAGCTAGAACTTAGAGCATCTGCTCATAGTGACTAAGAGTAGACATTGTCTTGTTCTCAATATTAGGGGGAAAAACATCCAGTTTTTATCACTAAAGAGAATGTTTAGTTCTGTTTGTGGGAGGGGGAGACAATATATTGTCAGAGAAGCGCAGACGCTGTGAAAGGCCAGGCACATGATCCAATCCTTTGTGCTCTTTTTCTTTTTTTTTCTTCAGACATAATTTTTATCATACATATGTAAAGATTCATTAAATGCTGTTTTTACGCTGATTTGTATGATCATGCAGTTTTCCTTTTTAGCTATTGTGTATATGTATTGATTTCAAATAATTGTGTCAACCCTGTATATCCAGGAATTAATTTTTCTGGATGTGATTCTTTTTCACATGTTGCTAAATTCTCTTAGCTAATACTGTTCAAGCATTTAGATTTTTTTATTTTTGGTTTGTTTTTAGGCCATACTCGGCAATGCTCAGGGTTCACTGCTGATCATCAGGAAATTACTCCTGATGGTGCTCTGGGAACCATATGGAAGGTCAGGGATTGAACTCAGACTGGCTTCATGCAAAGAAAACACCTACCCACTCTATTCTTGCTCCAGGCCCATATTTAGGTTATTTTTAGTACCCATCTCTGGCTCTACTTAGGGAACATTCTTCTGATGATGAATATAGAAATTGGAGTATCTTTCTCATTTATGGTATAGTTTCTCTTAATGAATCAATTCAGTCACTGCTTTGATTAGTTGATTGGACTCAATACATATATGTAAATACAGGGGTTGGATCACTCCAGGCAGGGTTCATGTTTCATATATAGTGTTGGGCGTCAAACCTGGGTTGCTTGCAAGCACCTAGCCTGCTGTACTCGCTCCCCCAACCATAAAATCAACTTTAAAAAAATGTTTCACTGGGTGTGGCCCAAAAATCAAAAACAAAAAAAGTTGTGACTGGAGAGATAGCTCAAAGGGCCGAAGTATGTGACTTAGAGCTATTTATTCTATTGTAATGTAAGTGAATGTCAGTCAGGTGTTAGGATTGGAGACTTTGGGAAAGATGCATTGCATTTCTTGTTTGGGAAGATTCTTCCTAGAAAGCTGTTGCCATCTTGTTCGCACATGGTCCCTCAGTAACCTCTAGCTTATAAGTTATAAACTATTCCCCAAATGTTCTCATTTTCACAGCATAGTTGTAAGACAAATACTCACTGTACAGATGGAGAAAATGAAAGAAGTTAAAATACATTGCTCATGACGCTGTGATATGTATTGGGGTGTAAATGTAATTTAGATCTCTGCTCTCAAAATTCTAACTTAGCCACATGTCTTTTTTGTGTGTGTGTGTGTGGGGGGAGTTGGGTCACACCCGGTGACACTTAGGGGTTACTCCTGGTTATCTGTTCAAAAATTGCTCCTGGCTTGGGGAACCATATAGGACGCTGGAGGGATTGAACCGAGGTCTGTCCTAGGTCAGCACATGCAAGGCAAATGCCCTACCGTTTGTGCCACCGCTATCTCACGGACATTGATTTTATTTTATTTTAGTTTGGTTATTGGGCCGCATCCTGTGATGCTCAGGGGTTACTTTTGGTTATGCGCTCAGAAATTGCTCCTAACATGGGGGACCATATGGGATGCCAGGGGATTGAACCCCCAGATTGTTCTAGGTTAGTGTGTGCAAGGCAAACGCCCTACCGCTTGTGCTACTGCTCCGGCCCCTGGACATTAATTTTAAAATTGATTATAGGGGGGCCGGAGAGATAGCATGGAGATAGGGTGTTTGCCTTGCTTGCAGAAGGATGGTGGTTCGAATTCTGGCATTCCATAGGTCCCCCAAGCCTGCCAGGAGTGATTTCTGAGTGTAGAGCCAGGAGTAACCCCTGAGTGCTGCCGGGTGTGACCCAAAAACCAAAAAAAAAAAAAAATTGATTATAGGTTGGAATAAATACTGGTATTTATATTGATACTTTTAATATATGCTGATTTTATTTTAACAGGCCTAATAGAAAACTTAGAATTATATATGCAATTCCTGTTTCTTAAGTATACATTACTGATGACAACTTAGTATTTTTTCATTTGTACAGTATAAGATATGGAGATATATATTATGTGAGGTAGACTTATGAGTGTAGCATGTACTTGCAGATGATCTTGCTATATTTAAATTGGTTTGCATTTTAGAAAAATTATGTTTCTTTTCAATTATAAGATGAACCTTTTTTGGCGTTTGGAGGCTTATCACCTTACCCAGGACTTACTCCTAGTTCTCCATTCAGGGATCATTCCTGATTGCTCAGACATCACTCCTGGCATAGTGTGCTGGGGATTGAACCTGGGTTGAACACATTCAAGGCAAAGGCTCTACCCATTGTACCCTTTAAAATAAACTTTTTTTGTGTGTGTAGTTTTTGGGTCACACCCGGCAGTGCTCAGGGGTTACTCCTGGTCCATGCTCAGAAATTGCTCCTGGCAGGCACGGGGAACCATATGGGATGCCGGGATTCGAACCGATGACCTTCTGCATGAAAGGCAAACGCCTTACCTCCATGCTATCTCTCCGACCCCTGAAATGAACTTTTAAAACTGTGGCTTCTGGGTTGCACAGAGGGAAGGTGAATCTGTGTAGTGATGGCCTTTGCATGGTGGCCACTCTGTTGATGGTCAGGGAACAGTATGGGAATTTCAAGCTGCTGAGCCTTGCACAGTACAGAGCAGGAGTGGGGAACACCTGTGTCTTGGGTGGGTACTCAAAGGGCTTTCTGGTCAGTAGATGGTGTGTGTTGTACAGAGAAATGCTGACCCACATGTGGATTTCTTCTGAGTTCAGCATTGACTGGAAATCATGAAGTAAATGAGTTTGTGAGGCAGCAAGTAGTGAAAGTATTGACTAGGTTTTGTTGGTGAACTGATGAGCTGTGAAGTAGAACTGCTTCTGACTTTTCTGTCACTGCCAAGCACAGGTAGAGTTGTGTGGCGGGAATCTTGCCAGCTTTGATTTATGTTCTTACTGCCTTGTTCTTCAGAGGTAATTTTAGTCCTTTTAGAAATTTGACTGTGAACAAGATGAGTTTGATTTTTGTTTGGTTTTGGTTTAGGGGACATACTTGGCAGTGTTCAGGGATTACTGCTGGCTCTGAGCTCCGAAATCACTCCTCCCAGAGTTGGGGACCATATGGGATAACTGGGATTGAACCCGGGTCGCTGTGTGCAAGGCAAATGTTCTACCTGTTGTACTATCACTCTGGCCCTAAAATGAGCAGTTCTAAGAATGTGTACAGGCTGATTATTAGCACACAGCCATTTCTTATTTGATGGGATACTGGGAAGTCAGGTTTCACAAAGTATTGGAGTGTTTTTACATGCTTGATTATGCCTGTCATTGACTTCTTTTTTCCTTTTTTCCTTTTAGAATATGGTTTCTAGTTTTAGGGTTTCTGAACTTCAAGTGTTACTAGGCTTTGCTGGACGGAATAAAAGTGGGCGCAAGCATGACCTCCTGATGAGGGCGCTGCATTTGCTGAAGAGCGGCTGCAGCCCAGCGGTTCAGATTAAAATCCGGGAATTATACAGACGTCGGTATCCACGAACCCTGGAAGGACTCTCAGATTTGTCCACGATCAAATCATCGGTTTTCAACTTGGATGGTGGCTCGTCCCCTGTGGAGCCTGACTTGGCTGTGGCTGGAATCCACTCGTTGCCTTCCACTTCAGTGGCCCCTCACTCGCCGTCCTCCCCGGCTGGCTCTCTGCTGCTTCAGGATACCAAGCCTACATTTGAGATGCAGCAGCCGTCTCCCCCAATTCCTCCTGTCCATCCTGATGTGCAGTTAAAAAACTTACCCTTTTACGACGTCCTAGATGTTCTCATCAAGCCTACGAGCTTAGGTGAGTGTCAGAAACCACTGTCTTCTGGTCAGAATAGTAAAGCAGGAGGCCCTCAGCTAGAGAGTGACTGTTATAAAACCGAGGCACCAGTAGTGCTAACAGCTTAAATGTGCAGGTAAAACATTTACTGGCCTCCATGCTGAAATCGAATCTGTAGCTGTTGATTTGTTGTTTGAGTGTTCACCTCACCCATGTCAGTTTACAGAACTATGTCAGTGTAAATTCTACAGTAAAAGAATGCCTTCTCACTGGTCTTTATTTACTGTATTAGGTGTTACTAAAGATCATTTTTGCAATTTGTGTTAGGAGCAGACAGTTTGTGTTTATTACCATGATCGACTTCTATGATCTTACTTTTATCTTTTTCAAAAAAATTACTGATGGTTATTAATGCAGTTGTGGTATGAGTGTAGGTGAAATTCTTTTGCTTGACTTAGATTTATTACATCACTAAATTAGAAAAAATTGTTTTGGGTATAAAATTATCATTTGAAAAATGTTCAGAAATATATGGTACAGGGTTAAGGCACTTGCCTTACATATGGCTGGCTTCTCTTCGATCCCTGACAACTGCATATGGTCCCATGAACACCGCCAGGGATGATTCTTGAGTATAGAGTCAGGACTAAGCTTTGAGCACAACTAGGTATGGCCCTAAACTCCCCTCCCACCCAACAAAACAAAACAGAAAACATTTAATTAAAACTGTTAAATAAAATGACTATTTGTGATGGGCCGGAGAGATAGCATGGAGGTAAGGCATTTGCCTTTCATGTAGAAGGTCATCGGTTTGAATCCTGGCATCCCATATGGTCCCCCATGCCTGCCAGGAGCAATTTCTGAGCATGGAGCCAGGAGTAACCCCTGAGCACTGCCGGGTGTGACCCAAAAACCACACACACAAAAAATCTATTTGTGTATAGTTGGATATAGGGAGACGACAGTTACCACAACCAGTCAAATGTTTGGTTGTATTCTATTTTCTTTTCATTCCTATATATTAAGAAACTATCAAAAATGAGTTAAAGGACTAGAATGCAGACTTTGTGTGTAGGCATTCTTTATGGTCCTCGGGAACCATCAGGAGTAATTCCTGAGTGCAGAGCCAAGAGTAACTCCTGCGCACCACTGGATGTATGCTGGATGTATACCCCCATAAAAGCTAGTTTGTTGATGGAGAAACTCTATTTCTCTTTTGACTAAATGTGTATTTAAAGGTTTGGGAGTTGTTACCATTGCCCTTTACTTTTGGTGATGGAAAAGGATAGAAGGAGTAAAATATTCTTTGGTGATGCTGTTGTTAGTTTTGGGGGAATGTGGGATCACACCAGGCATAGTGCTTAATGCTTAAGGGAACTTTGGTTGCTGGGGATCGAAGCCCTGGGCTGTCACACATTAAGAGAATGTGCTAAAGCCCTTTGAGCCATCTCCTAGGTCCCTTTATTCCCAATTGAGAAGTACCGATGTGGGGAGTTTATGTGAATTTCCTAAATAATCTGGATAGTAACCAGGAGTATCTCCATGTGTGTGTGTTTGAGAGTGAATGTGCCCTTATATACATAGAACACTAACATTAAGCTATAAGTTCTATAAGTTGTTTATAAATGTTGACCTATGCCAACTATGGAAGCATTCTTAGTTCCAGTTTAAGTTCATGGTTTGTGGGTACTTCTCTGGGTAGGTGACCACATGATCCAGACAGGGCCTCAAGTTCTGGCATGTACCCTGATGAATCCACTGAAGGTTGTGCCCAGCATTGCAGGTATGGACACCTGTCGGTTTTGATTTTGGTGCACTGACAGTGGATCTGTCTCTAGGGAAATTTATGTTCACCAGATGTTCTCAGAATGCAGCAAGGCTTGCAGTTGTTGGGCAGATAATTTGAGCTTTCCATGTTTTCTGTTTTCGTTTTTGCTCTGGTACCTTTTCCTAAGTTTAAACCTGGCCTTTCAGTACCATTCCTTTGCTTGTTTTTGTGTTTGGGGGGGGGGGGGGGCTCACAGCCATTGGTGTGGGGAGTACTGTGCTGGACCTCCTGTATGCAGAAGCATGTGCTATATGTCCCTGGCACTAAATTTGCTTTAAACAATTGCTGTTTATAAGGAAATCACAATGGGAAAAAAATCAAAGCCCAACATATTTCATGCTTACTGTTTGTATGGTTTTGAAGTTCATTTTGAAGTTGGCTTCTTTTTTGTTACTGTTGTTCATTTCTTGAAGTGCATGTCTGCTTTAAAAAATTTTTCCTGGTTTTATTAATAATTATTTTATTATGTTTTGAAAGGAATTTCATTTTCATTTGACAGTTTTTTTTTTCTCTTCCTACGCAGGTTTATAATTCAAAATTAGTTTGCTTTGCCCCTTTTCCTTCCCCTTGTTGTTGATGCCGCAGTGGTTTGGGGTTGCACTCTTGGTTGTGGTGCTCATTTGCTCTTTGCTCAAAGTGGTAAGTGAGCTCACCCACAGCCCGTTGTGATTTCTGCTCACTCTTGGCTGCGGCGCACCAGCGATGCTCTTTTTTGGCACCAGGGATCCTGAATGGCAGCACTCTTAATTTGACCCTCAGCTCAGCTAGTGCACGGCTAGTGTCGCTCAGCCTCTGAACTTTCTTGGTTTCCTGCTTTTACCCCCTTAGAGATGCCTTGTGAGGGCTGGAGAGATCACATGGCAGGTGTGTGCTCTGTCTGTTTCATCCCAGACATATCTGGGTCCCAGGAGCACTGCAGGGAGTGGCCCTGGAAACCTCAGTAGATAGCACTGCATTGTACCCCTGGGTCCTTGGTATTGAGCCCTAAGACCAGTGATGTCACTGGAGCAAACTCTGTTTCCCTGAGTACTGTCTTGGCCTCTGTTGCTGTCAGAAGTCAACTTAGTTTGGATTGTTGTTACCCTATAGGTAATGCTACATTTTTATCTGAAGGCTTGTGAGATTTCACAGTCATCATTGACTTTTAGTGGTTTCGTTTGCATTTGACTAGTTTTCTTTGTATGATTTCTTTATATTTATTGCTGGAAGTTTGATCTGTGAGCACTCTCTCCCTCCCATCAAATTGGGGCTAGGGGCTAGAGCCATAGTACAGCGGGTAGGGCATTTGCCTTGCACTGGCCAACCCAGGTTTGATCCCCAGCAACCTGCATGCTCCCCGTGAGCCTGGCAGGAGCAATTTCTGAGCATAGTCAGGAGTAACCCTTGGATGCCACCGGGTGTGGTCCAAAAACAAAAACAAAGCAAAACAAAAATAACCCAAACTCCAAAACAAATTAGGGGCTAGTCTTTCAACAGTCTTGCAAGTTAAAAAAAAATTTAGGGACCAGAGCAATAGCGCAGCAATGAGGGTATTTGCCTTGCATGTTGCCGACCAGAGTTTGACCCACATTTGATACCTAGCATCCCATATGGTTACCCAAACCTGCTAGGAATGATTCTTGAGTACAGAGCCAGGAGTAACCCCTGAGTACACTGGGTGTATCCCAAACCCCTAAGCCCCCCAAATTTAGTGCCTCATTTTCTCCTTTTCTGGAGCCTGCTGACTGTTTGAGATTTCTGGCTGGAGATATTGGATGTTCATATTAGGAACTGAGAAAAGAAAGCATTCATCTCTAACCTGCAAATATTAACTATTGAAATAAACAGGGCCCAAAGGACAACACAGAGGCTTAGAACCTGGCTGCTTAGACTGGGTCATGACCCCATATTGGACATCAGGTGACAAAAGATGGGAAATCTTATATACTGTATACTCAGGGTTGCACTAGAATTTCTCTGGTGAGAAGGGGTTGCAATGAGACAGTCGAGGAAACCCTGACCTCGAGCACTTAGTTTTTATAAGTCTGACTTCATGGGGTCCTTGGGAGCTGAGTGCAGCCCAGTACCTCTGTTCTTGGAGATCTTTGGCATCACAGCCAAGTGAGTGTGAGCACTGCAGGCACCCAGGCACCCCTGGCGTGGACCACAACTGCAGCTGGTGTGTCTTGCTGTGGGGCTGGGACATTCATTTTTCAGTGCTTGAGCATAAGGCTTCTATATGTGGGGCACGGGTTTGATTCCTGCCACAGAAAAGCAAGCAACCCTCCCCCCCACTCCTGGAACATTGGTGGCAGGTGCAAGTCTTCCCCGTGCCCTTTGTCCTGACAGCTTGCCCAGGGAGCATTGTAGCCAGATGTATGTGTGTGTGAGAGAGACCCCTGATGTCACCAGTCACAGTGAAGGGATAGGAGAGAGAGACCCAGAAGGACAGTTAGGAGGTAGTTGGTGGTTGGGATGGGCTCAGGCTGAGTGGATGCCTGGAGTCAGGCCCCAAACTGCGTGGTCCAGAGTAGAAACAGGCACTTGTGAACATGACTGGGCCCTGGCTAGGAGATGTAGACTGTGCTCCATAGTTACCTGTTTCACTAACTTCATTTTCTTCTTTTTTTTTTTTTTTTTTGGCCACACCCATTTGATGCTCAGGGGTTTGGCCCTGGCTTGGGGGGACCATATGGGATGCTGGGGGATCGAACCACGGTCCTTCCTTGGCTAGCGCTTGCAAGGCAGACACCTTACCTCTAGCGACACCTCTCCGGCCCCACTAACTTCATTTTCAGGCCTTCGTTCTAATTGACATCTCTTCCTCTTTAGCATTATCTTTTATTTTGTTTGTTTGTTTGTTTTGAGGCCCTCCCAAGCAGTGCTCAGGGGACCCAGAGGCCAGCTGCAGTGACACATGTCCAGCCAGACTGGGTGGTTCAATCCGAAGGCTTAAGGATGGGGAGTTGTTAGGGCCTACCTTTCAGCTTCCAGGACTGCACCTTGTAATTTTTAAGCTCCTTTTGGAAATTCTCCAGGAAAATCGGAGCTGTTTTGTGGTATAACTCCTGGAGCATAGCTGTTGAAAGAGAAAATTCTTTTCCCCAAGAAATTAACTGTTTCCCTGATTTAGTAGCGTCCACTGACATGGTCTTTTCACCTTGCACCTTGTTACCTACAGAAACCAGGAAACTGAGAGACACTGCACTGTCATGTCTCTCCCTCCTGGGTCTGGGGACCCTGCGGTGCCATGGTTGAAGTTGGAACCCCTGAATGTGAAGCACATGCTATTGAGCTTGTCTCACAGGTCTGGCCTTTTCTAGATGCAGTTTTAGTACTTACTGGGAAGCAGAATACTTGGGGCCCTTTTTTTGTCCCCCCCATCTTTTTTTTTGGGGGGGGGCACACCCGGGGTTACTCCTGGCTGTCTGCTCAGAAATAGCTCCTGGCAGGCACGGGGGACCATATGGGACACCGGGATTCGAACCAACCACCTTTGGTCCTGGATCAGCTGCTTGCAAGGCAAATGCCGCTGTACTATCTCTCTGGGCCTTTTTTTTTTTTTTTTTTTTTTTTTTAAATAAGCTCTGACTAGAACACCATTGAGAACTATCAGAAATAATCTATTCAGGCCCTTTGTGAAGTGAATCCATTTTTGTTTTCCTATCTCCTTCATTGTCTTTATTGTTTTGGTGATGATGCTCTTCATGGCAGTGGCTGGAACTCAGATATTCTCTTTGGGGTCAGACTCATGGTCTCACATGAGTCCTGCCCCTGTCACTAAACCATGTCTTTGGGCCCTCTCACTTTTTAATAAAAAAAAAAATCAAGAAACCTGATTCTTGGATTCTGAATATTTTTTTCCCTTTTCTTTTCCTCCATTTAAAAAAAAAACGTAGTAATATTTTCATCATCAGTAGTATAGTTCAGGATAAAATGTAACTTGGAAGGGTTGTGCTGTATTTTGAGTGTACTGTGATAAGCACATTAAAGAATAATAAATACTTTGAACTTGCTTTAGAGTGACTTAATTTTCAGATTTTGAGTTGAAAGCTTCGTTTTCTTTTCTTCTTCTCCCCTCTTTATTTTTTTATTTTTGGGTTACACCCAGCAGCGCTTAGGGCTTAGTCCAGGTTGTATACGAAGGGGCCATGCCTGGCAGTGCTCAGTGGACCCTATGAAGTGCCAGGGATTGAACCTCGGTGGTCTGTAGTGAAGGAAACACCTTAAGCCCCTGTCCTATCTCTCCATCCCTATACTTGATTCGTTTGGACTATTTCAACCATTACATTTTCAGAATTTGTCAACTATCAGAAAGAAGTGCTTGGTTACTTACTACATGTGCTTTTATAGCTTTAGACTTGTTATTGAAATATTATTGTTGTTTTTTTTTTTTCCTCCTTAGTTCAAAGCAGTATTCAGCGATTTCAAGAGAAATTTTTTATTTTCGCTCTGACACCTCAGCAAGTTAGAGAGATATGCATATCCAGGTAAGAGGAATGTTTGGGATGTCTTTCTGCCATAAATGTTGGGATATTAGTTTGCTGTGATGGCCTTAAGAAAGTGTCTCAGGGGCTGGAGAGATAGCATGGAGGTAAGGTGTTTGCCTTGCATGCAGCAGGATGGTGGTTCGAATCCTGGCATCCCATATGGTCTCCTGAGCCTGCCAGGAGCAATTTCTGAGCATAGAGCCAGAAGTGACCCTTGAGTGCTTCTGGGTGACCCAAAAAACAAACAAACAAAAAAAGATAAGTGTCCCAGACTCAGGCCTAACAGGGCTCTGCCCTCACATAAGGAAGGGGCTTGGAGTATGAGAATGAGGTGGTGCCAATTTCGTTTTCCGAGGCTGCTCTCAAGCCCTGCAGTAGCTGCCTTTTTGCTGAACTCATGTCTTGTTCTTACATGTGTTCCTTGTTAAGGACACTGGTCATATGAGACTGAAGTACCACTTTATGGCTGGATTTAACCTCATTACTTTTTCAAGTCTTCACGCAGTCGTATTGGGTGTTTGGACCTTTTATACTGTTTTTCCTTGAGTAAGCAGGGTATACTTTTATATAGGCTTGCCAAATATTTGATAACTCTTTCGTTTGAATAAAGTATTTAATCTTTGGATAAAGAGTATCTTCTTAAATTCACTTGGAAATAATATGCTCTCCCACATGAGTGCACACCCCCCCACACCATGAGCCTTTTTGGTTATGCTCAGGGAACCCAGGAGCCAGTTTACATATGTTAAATCATTGCTCCATGGGATACCTTATGGAGAGATCTACGTCAGTTCATAATGACAAATAGAGCTGCTTTCTAGGAGATTTCTGTTGGTTTGAAACTTTGTTCAAACTTTGCCAGGCTGCTGAGGTTAGAGGTAATAAGATTGTTTTAAGTAGATTTACACAGAAAGATTTCATAACTCCCCTCCCCACCCCCCTCAAGCTCAGGGGTTGTTCCTGGCTCTATACTCAGGAATTACTTCTGGCTATGTATGCAAGACAAACACATTGTATTCTCTCCAGCCACCTCAGAACATGCTTTTTTTTCCTTTCGTTTTTGGGTCTCACCTGGCTACGCTCGGGTTCCTCCTGACTTTGCTCAGAAATTGCTCCTGCCAGTCTCAAGGAACCATATGGGATGCCAGCATTTAAACCAGTGTTCATCCTGAATCGGCTGCGTACAAGGCAAACACCCTACTGCTGTGCTATATATCTCTGGCCCTCTCAGAACACACTTTTAAAATTATTTTTTTGATGCACAGTCCACATTTGTGGGTGTTTGGACTTGTGGTGCTTAAACATATAACACTTGCTTTCTACCACTTATAGCACATTCCCAGCCCTCGAGATACTTTTCTTTTGTCTTTGTTTTAGGGCCACAGCAGGCAATTCTTAGTCTGCTTGCTCCTGGTGGTGGTGTGTGGGCCGTATGGTACCAGGGATTGAATCCACACCTTCCACATGCAAAGTTTATTGAACTATTTTTCCAGTCCTCAGGAGAGGAGGGGGGATGGAGGGAGAGAGAGATAAGAGTGGGAGGGAGTTGAGAAGGGAGAGTGGAGAGTACCGAGTGGCCGTGTGTGTGTGTGTGTGTGTGTGTGTGTGTGTGTGTGTGTGTGTGTGTGTTTGTATGTGTGTGTGTGTGTGTTTGTATGTGTGTGTGGTGGGGGATGTGTTTTTTATGTGGAGCATTTGTTAGCTTTACACTCAGGGATCATATCTGATGGAGATGGGGGACCATGTGCTGAGCATGGGATTGAACCGGGGTTGGTTGTGTGCAAAGCAGGCTACCTACCTGTTCTACTCTCTCTTCTACCCCAAAGATGCCTTTTGAGTGAACAGTGAATGCAAAGTTGGGAGTTGTAATATGCCTCTAGGTACTTTATACGTAAGTGTATGGCAGGTTTTAATTTACCTAAGTCTAGAAAATATTTCTCCAAAATATGATCTAAATGCCTCTTGGGAGGGGAATTTGGGGTTTATGTTGAGGAATCTTCACTTTTGCTAATAATTTGGAGTTTGAACTATGAATAAATTAGAAAATAAGTTGCAGGGCTGGAGCAGTAGCACAATGGTAGGGCTTTTGCCTTGCACGTGGCCAACCCAGGATGGACCCAGGTTCGGTTCCCGACATCCTATATGGTCCTCTGAGCCTGCCAGGAGCGATTTCTGAGCGCAGAGCCAGAAGTAACTCCTGAGCACCGTCAGGTGTGACCCAAAAACCAAAAAGAAAAAAAAAGAAAGAAAAAAATCGCTAAAATGTTTGAATAATGTTTAGGCATTTAGAAATAGAAAGGTTTATTGAACATAGTAGAGAAACTTGGCCAGGGAGGTACTCAGTATAGGACTGCTAAGTTTTTTTGTTTGTTTGTTTTTGGGTTTTTTTTTTTTGCCACAGCCGGTAGCACTTGGGTTACTCTTGGCTCCGCTCAGAAATCACCCCTGGCTGGGGAACCACATGGGATGCTGGGGATCAAACCTGCGTCCATCCTGAGTCAGCCTTGTGCAAGGCAAACAACCTACCACTGTGCTACCACTCCATCCCCTAGGACTGTTAGTTTTAAGGGCCACTAGTGGCCGCAAGTGGTACTTAGAGGGCCTTGGGGCAGCGACTCAATGTTAGATCTGAGGAGGTGGTACTGCTTTTATCCTGTGGTGTGTGTATGGGACCATCTAGGGCTACTTTGATGGTTTTTAGGGCCTCTCAACCCATTCCCAGCCAGGCTTGGAGTTGCTTGTGATGCTTGGAATTGAACTGGAATGGGCAGAGTACAAAACATACCCGAATCCCTATGCTATCTTCCTAGGCAGAACCAGGAATAATCAGTTTCAATAAAGCATTTTAGTTAGAGTGGAGTTTGAGAGTACAGTGGGAAGGCACTTACCTTGACTGTCCTGGCACTACCATACATGTGGCTCCTTTTTCTCAAAGGGAGTGATTCTTGAGCACAGAGCCAGGAGTAAGACCTGAACACTACTAAGTGTGGGCCCCCCAATTCAACCAAAATACAGCCCTTCCCCCCAAAAAACACACCCAAAACAACAACTTCCTAGAAAAGATTTTATTAAACAAGTTATAAAAATAGTGCCTTTATCCTTCACTCTTTCATTAACACCAGGCAAAACCATAGCATAATGACACACACCCAAGAAATTTAACACTTGGTATCAGTTCAACACCCCAAATAACAATTACTACATTGTTTTAGTTGCTTTCAGTCTGACAATTTTCTATTATTTCTTGGTCTTTCATAATACGTGACACATTTTTGGGAAGTGTCAGGTATTTTGTACAATGTTGGACAGTTTGGATTTATGTAATGTTTTGTCTTGATTAGGTTGAAATGATTACCTGTTCTGAATTTGGATGCCTGCACTTCATACCACTTAACGCCTATATTTATGTGATTCAACTTTGTTGTTTAAGAGAATTGAGGGCATCCAAATCCCAAGAATATTTTTTTTCATGCGAGTTAAGTTAGACTCTTTGAGGAAGCAGCCTAGGTAGTTTTACTTTAGTTTTTCAATCACTTGATTCTTGGGTCTTCTTGGAGATCGTTCTTAGCTGGCCTCCAGGAGTAGTGGTAGGGGTCAAACAAACCTGCTTATCTCTCTCTTTTTCTTTCTTTCCCCTCATCCCCAATAACAATTTTTTGGGGAGGGCCCACACCTGACAATTCTTGGACTTACTCCTGGCTCTACACTCAGGGATCTCTCTTATCTCTTAGCAGGGCTGGAAATAGGTGGGGAATATGTATACCGGGAATTAACTGGGTATTTTTAAAACCTTCCCTGCTATTTCTTTGGACCTTATTTGAGAACTACTATATGTATCTGCTCTTCCCTTTGGCCTACATGCTAGTGGGTGCTCAATGAAGAGCTTGAGTATGTTGAGTCTGGATTACTTGGCTCCTTTATTGTGCCTCATGAAGTAGGACTATTGGGTCCAGCTCGGTCCTTCATTTTAGTAGCCTTCCATTTGGTCATCCTGCCTTGCCAGGAGTCAGTCTGTTCTTTTCTTACTGCTCTGTGACCTTGTTCATGAATATGCCATGTCGTGTTTACATTAGTAGTAGTAGGAGAGTTGCCCATTACTTAACATCTCTGCCCCTATTTTTCTTTTTTTTTTTTTTTTGGTAAAATGGAGGTTTTCTTTTTTTTTTTTTTTTTTTTTTTTTTGGTTTTTGGTTTTTGGGCCACACCCGGCGGTGCTCAGGGGTTACTCCTGGCTGACTGCTCAGAAATAGCTCCTGGCAGGCACGGGGGACCATATGGGACACCGGGATTCGAACCAACCACCTTTGGTCCTGGATCGGCTGCTTGCAAGGCAAACACCGCTGTGCTATCTCTCCGGGCCCCTCTGCCCCTATTTTGATAACCCACAGTCACACCAAATAATTAAATACAGTTCACTATTACTAGATTTCCCAAGAATCGTATTTGGGTCTTTTGTTTTATTTTTTAACAGAGATTTATTCTGTTCTTATAAGTGATTCTGTTTTAAGTTATTTATTCTAACTTCTGTGGCCCAGGTAGTGTAGGAGCAGAATTGAGAAATATTTATAAGGAGATTGTTGCTGGTGTATTTCCTTCTCTTGTCCTTGTCATTGGTGTCACGGGCTCTCCCTGGACAGAGGCCTCTTTGTCTTTCCCACACTTGATTTACCACATCCTGTCAAATTACTACACTCTGTTGATTCTTCCTTTATGACTCTCTCAAGATGTAAAACTTGAAGCAACTCTATTTTTATTTTTTTTGGTTTTTGGGACACACCCGGCAGTGCTCAGGGGTCACTCCTAGCTGTCTGCTCAGAAATAGCTCCTGGCAGGCACGGGGGACCGTATGGGACACCGGGATTCGAACCTACCACCTTTGTCCTGGATCGGCTGCTTGCAAGGCAAACGCCGCTGTGCTATCTCTATTTTTGAGGGAGCTAATGTGGTCTTTTAGTATAATACCAAGTGGAATGTGAATTCTGGATGAACTGCACAGGTCTGTATATCCCTTGGTAAGTTCACTAAAGCTTGTTGAATCCCATTTGTGCAGGATGTGAAATAGTCACCTCCTTGCTCTGGTTGTGGATAGGGATTTGAGTGCCTCAACTTGCTGCTCTGTCTCTTATAGTGGCACGTGGTACCTAGTCTGTCTAGCCTCCTTCAGACACTATCTGTTGTTTATACCTTGGCAAGGGCCTCCTTGTGCTAATTCTCTGCTGACTGCTATCTTCTTCTAAAACCTATTTAGCAATTTTCTGGTTCTTAAAAACCCTATAATGATATCTTTCTTTTGAAGTCTATCTTCCATTGCCTCGCATATTCTGGTAAATATCTTGTTTTGCTCATTTTATTTAATTTTTAAAATCATCTTATCTTCTGACACTCTTCCTACTATCTCAAGTCCCAAGTAGACGTTTACTGCCATTTTATGCCACCTTGGCAGACCTGAGTCAATATTTTTGTTTAATTTTTGGGCTGTATTCAGTGGTACTCAGGGATTAATTCTGAGTCTGTGCTCCAAAATCATTCTTGGTAGACTTGGGCTTAGGGACCATATGGGATACCAGTGATCGAACCTGGGTTAGCTGCATGCAAGGCAAATGCCTACCTGCTGTTCTATTGCTCTGGCCAAAAAAAGTCAACTTTTTTGTTTTTGGACCACACCTGGTTACTCCTGGCTCTGCTCTCAAAAATTGAGCCTGGCAGGCTTGGAGGACCATATGGAATGCCAGGAATTGAACCTGGGTTAGTCTTGGGTCAGCTGTGTGCAAGGCAAATGCTCTACCACTGTGCTATCTCTCTGGCCCCTGAGTCAACTTTTTAAGGGCCCATCCCAATCTTAGCATCTTCTGAGATGCATTTTTCCCTAACCCATCTGTTTTCTGTTTCTCGTTTAAAGAGATGTTGTGTTCATCTGACTGTTTGGTTCTGCAAATTTGCTGATGAAAGCAACTCTCTCAATCATTTTTATTATACCAGTGCCTGGCATCTGGTCACTGTCTTTGTTGTGACCTAAAGATTAGTTGAGTTGAACATGTAAGTTCTTAGAATTGTGTCTGGCAGAAAATGAGGGTCAGTAGATGCCTAATAATAACAACATTAATTTCTTTCCCCTGCCTTCCCAGTATGTCCTATAAATCCTTAGAGGTGTTTGAAATGATTTGTTAAGTTTCTGTCTTTTTCTGCCATTTCTCTTTTTCTCCCTAGTCTACCAGGAGTCTGCTCTGTATCTCTCTTTATGCTCCTCTCCCAGTTATTGAGATTCATGGCACTAGCACAGCTCCTGTTCCCTTGGGAAATGTGACTCTATTAGTGAAACTAGAACTTATGCTGCCCAAGTCCTGTTTTCTCCTTTGATTGCGGATGGTGGTGGTCATGGCCCTGAATTTTCAAAACCATGGAATTTCCTCTTTGTAACTCTTAGTTCTCATAAGTGCCATAGCACTTACTTTATTATATAACACATAACATACATACATATATACACATATCTTATCTGGAGGGTAAATACTGTGTAAAATTTCTTGAATTTAGTAAGTAAAAGCGGCCAGTGTTAGCTATTAGTTATTAGCTAACAGGTCAGCTGTTAGATATTGGGGTGAGCGTAGCAGACCTCCTGCCATAAGGGAAAGAGAGCATTATTGACAGTAAGAGCAGCCTTCTGCCTGCCTTGTTGAGCACTGCTTAACTTTTTGCACCGGTGTTGCTGTTAGCATGCTGTGGTCACAGAAACTCCTTAAGATTGGTACACTAATTTTCTCTATTGAAAGTAGAAACAGGCCTAGGAATGTAAAATAATTTGCCCAGAGTCATCCAAGCCACCATATTGTGCTCAAATTGGTCATGGCTTTGCTTGCTTTACTGCCTTTCAGTGACTAGAGAATTGGAAATAGTGAGAAGATCACGTGGTTGAGGAGAATGAGGGCAGACCAAGAACGTGCCCATCTGTGACAGTCGTCTGATGATGAGTGAGAAGGGTAATGACAGCACTAATTAAACTGATAGACATACATGCCCCTTGTTAAAAGGCAGCTTCTAGGGGCCAGAGCAATAGTAGTGAGTAGGGCATTTACCATGCATGCTGCCAACTCAAGATCAACCAGGGTTTGATCCTTGGCATCCCATATGGTCCCTCCCCAGTGCCTGCCAGGAGTAGGAGTAACACCTGAATGCCACCAGGTGGGGCCCCAAACCAAAAGCAAACAAAAAAGGCAGCTTCTCATTGTGTAGGTCTGGGTCGGAACACCTGTTTCTGCATTTCCAATACCTTTCCCAGTAAGGTTGCCTTGTTGTGGACTCAGTTTGAGTGACAAACATTAGGAAGGTTTAGTGCCAGCAGTATTACATGGGCCTCTAGTAGGTTTTCTTTCATCTTGGTGTCCTTAATTGGGTTCATAATTGTGACATTGTGTTGTAGTATAGAGAGATGGAGACTCCAGGTTTCAGTTCTTTACTCTGGGTCTTGGTCTGTAACTTGCGTTGCTGTAAAAACTACTTTGGCCAGCTTGCACTTCTGACCAATAGAAATATCTGGTCAGTGGGTCTTTTTTTTTTTTTTTATAAAAGAAAGATGTTAGCTGATTAGGACCTATAGTAAATTAAACTCTTAGAATCTAGGCAAGATCTTTTGCCCATTGAAATAAACTTTGCTGCAAGGAAGTTCCTATGACTTGAAAGTACCTAAAAATTGTCCTAAACACTTGATTACACATTAGATACACAAAGGTTATCATTCCAAGAGTGTTTGGATTAAGGCTTATGCTATTGGCAACTTCCATCTTTTAAAGATTACAAATAGATATATTTTCCCTGGTAAGAATTCAAGAATATATCTGTGTGAATTTTTATTTTGCTTTCTTACCCTGATTTATTTTGCTTTCCAACAGGGATTTTTTGCCAGGTGGTAGAAGAGACTATACAGTACAAGTTCAGCTGAGGTAAGTTAAAACCTTTCTGTAACTTTAATTTTACACTTTCAAACTGTGTACTTATACTCCTGAATATCAAAATTCACAAGGATGTTTGGGTCATTAAGATTAAATTCCTTTTCTTCATTAATGCAGACTTTGCCTGGCAGAGACAAGTTGCCCTCAAGAGGATCATTACCCTAATAGTTTGTGTATAAAAGTCAACGGGAAGCTATTTCCTTTGCCTGTAAGTTGAATTTTATTCACCAGGGTTGTGTGTAAAGTAGAGACTGGTGAGAACATCAGGAATAGAGATTAGAGGTTTCAAGCTTGGGCCTTTAGGGGGAATTCCACAATTGGGGTGGGGAGGTTAGATGTTCTGGTATTGGAAGCAGTGGAGCAGTTTATAATTTCAATATTTGGGGTGATTACATTGTGTCCAGTTCATCTCTGGCCTGGAAGCTCTGGGCTCCTATCATCTTTCTAATTTCATTTAAAAACAATAATTGTTGAATTAGACTGGATATTTCTCCACTGAGGCTTGGAATGAACTGGATTGGAATAAGCTACTTAATCAGTGCAGTAATGTCAAGGCTAATCAGAAAGTAGCAGAGCATGGCCTCTGTCCCCCTCTACTACCAAGTACATTTAACTGATCTGAGGGCTGTGAGGTGATCCTCCAGTATCACAGTTGCCATTTCAGCAAAGCAGGTCCCAGAGTGATGATTGAGACGCAAATGAAGAAATTATTTAACATCTGTGCCTCTGGAATGAGACAATGAGCAAACTCCTTCAGCTGAGCAAAATGAATCATATCTTCTACCTGATACTGTAGACCCGGTGGTTGTCATTGGACAGCAAAGTGAGGAAGGCCAATGGCCATGACTGACCATGGGTCAAAGAGATATCTTCTTTGTTAAGAGCCGCATTAATCTCAGCCGGCAGTCTGTGCACCTAGACCCCCTACCACTATCTTTGTCTTTGTGGACTGTGTTACTGGACGGCTGCCATCATTTGTGACAGTCCCCTTGGGTTGAAAAGAGAGAGTTCAAAGGTTGAGTGAGCCTCTATACCCACATTCTCTTCAGCCCCAATTTAAACTGCAAGTTTGATTAAGGTCTTCTACCTCCCTATGACTGGTCCTTACTATCTTTAAAAATTTGTTCAGTTGCTGTATGTAAATTCACACTGAGTAAAGGCCTGTCCTTTTTTTTCGTTTTTGGGTCACACCCGCCTGTGCTCAGGGATTTCTCCTGGCTCTATGCTCAGAAATTGCTCCTGGCAGGCTTGGGGGACCATATGGGATACTGGGATTCGAACCACCGTCCTTCTGCATGCAAGGCAAACACGCTACCTCCATACTATCTCTCTAGCCCCTAAAGGTCTGTCCTTTACACTGAGTAAAGACAGTGTCCTGTCTGTTAGACAGTGAAGTGTGTTTGCTGCTTATGGTAACCAGACTATGTCTTTGCTCGCCTGTGCAATCCCATCAGTGTAGTATTGTAGTAATATTGATGGACTGTCCCTATTCTCCCATACAGTACTGTCAGTATAGTATTACATTGGTAGACGAGCTTCACCTACTCTCTCATGCAATCCTGTTAGCGTAATACTGCATTGATAGATGAACTATCTCTCCTGTACTAGCTGGAGAACAACAACAATAACAAAAATACTGAGTCATTGTCTTCTTTTTGGGGGTGAAGGTTGGCACTCCCAACAATGCTCAAGGTTTATTCCTGATTCCTGCTGGTCTAATGCCACTGATTGAATGTGGGTTGCTATGTGCCAGACAAGGAGCACACCTGCGTAGACCCCATTGATACTTTTTATTTAGGTCAAGGGGTTTGGTCAGAAATTCAACCTAGGACTTAATCTTCACATATGCAGAGTATGGAGCTCACCACTTGAGATAAAACCCTTGGTCCCAAATATTGCTTATCTTTTTTTTTGTTTGTTTGGTCCTTGGTTTGGGGGCCCCTGCCACCAGTGCTCAGGGATTACCTCTGGCTCTGCTCATGACACACTTTTGGTGGGCTCAGGGGACTATATGGGATCCCAAAGATTGAACCTAAGTCAACCAAGTACACAAGGCAAATGCCCCACCCTCTGTACAGTTGCTCTGGCCCCCAAATACTGATTATTTTTTCCTAGTTATTTGACCTGGTTTTACTTGTAGAGACAGCATCAGAGAGCATTTTCATCACCCACAACAGTTAGTAATTCTTTTGAATTCCCGCTTAAATTTGTTCTTTCTTTTTCCCACCTCCATTTGATGTGTTTAGAATGAGAGATCTTAAATACAGAGGAGCAACTTGGGTCAAGTCAGACTCTTCTGTAAAAAGAAAAAAGGACTCTTAGCCACTATGACAAGATTTTCTCTTCTTCTATGTGCTGCCCTTCAGTTTGTTCTTGCCTGGGAATGACTGCTGGACTGCAGCAATCCTGGATTTGCTCGTGGTTTTTGCATGGTTGGCGTTGGCCGTCACAATAATTGTGTGGGATGTGCACTTTTGCCCGTGTGTGGGATCAAGTCACATCTATCTGATGTGAGTGAGGCAGGTCCCCTGTCATGAAACCATATCTCGGCTCGGATTCAGTATGTTAGTCTGGAATAAGGGTTTTGCTTTTATTTCTAAACTTTTCTGAACTTAGGAATATTCTATGACATAATTTTCCTCTTAGGCGTGGACTGTGATTCTCTATACAAATTAAAAATGTACAATTGAAATTAAGAAAGATTTTGTAGCATGGAAGAAACGTTACATTTCTGTTAAATTTCCCCCAGGTAATTTGGAATTAATTTTCTTTCGTTGCATCATAGGGCTATGCACCACCCCCCAAAAATGGGATTGAGCAGAAGCGCCCTGGACGCCCTTTGAATATCACATCTTTAGTTAGGTTATCTTCAGCTGTGCCAAACCAGATTTCCATTTCTTGGGCATCAGAAATTGGAAAGGTAAAGATTTTCTTTCTTGTTATGATTAGAACTTTGGATTTCTGGATTTGAAATGCTAAGACCACTAGCACTTATATTTTATTTTTTCAGTGAAACCTACATTTTTATTTAATTAGTTAATTTTGGTTTTGGGGAGTCACACTTGGTGTTGCTTTGGTCTTCCTCTGTGTGTAGGGATCAGTCCTGATGGACTTGGGTGAGGGGTTGCCATATGTGGTGCCAGGGATTGAACCTGGTTCCAATTGCTTTCCTGGCAAGCATTTTACCTGCTGTACTATGTTCTGGCCCTGAATCCCCCTCCCCCCAATGAAAATATTATGAGAACCTTTTTACCTAAAAGTGGAATGATTTTAGTTAGAAATGGGATAAAGAGAATAGTTCCCATTTATTTCATGGTGGCCTAATCTTAGGTGCCAGTTTTGCTAAAGTAGAAGCATAGATTGAAAAACATGCCAGAAGCTATTGTCTTACATGGGTGTTCTTTAAGAGATAATGCCTTTATGTGGTTGAAATTTTATCACCCCAAACTAGCAAAATTGTTTTGTTTGTTTGTTTTTTGGTTTTTGGGCCACACCCGGCGGTGCTCAGGGGTTACTCCTGGCTGTCTGCTCAGAAATAGCTCCTGGCAGGCACGGGGGACCATATGGGACACCAGGATTCGAACCAACCACCTTTGGTCCTGGATCGGCTGCTTGCAAGGCAAACGCTGCTGTGCTATCTCTCCGGGCCCTAGCAAAATTGGTTTTGTTTCCTTCCTAGTCACTTACCTTTTTGTTTAAGCTATTCCAAATCACACTTTTCAGAACTAGACTTTCTTAGATAAGTAGTTTACGTAAGTAGAATATTAACTTCCTTAATACAGATCTTCTTTTTTTTATAGAATTATTCTATGTCTGTATACCTTGTACGACAGCTCACATCAGCCATGTTATTACAGAGATTAAAACTGAAAGGTATAAGAAACCCTGATCATTCAAGAGCACTAAGTAAGTGAATTATTCTTTCTGGTGTTGGAACATTATAAGCTTGAAATTTAATAATTTGTTTGTAACTCTATGCTGAGCAAATTTTTATTTTAAAGTGATAATAAAAACATTAGTTTTGGTTTTTGGATTGCATGTGTTAGAGCTCAGGAACTCTCTATGGCTCTGAGCTTGGCGGCCTCCTACTATGGTGTTCTGGGGACCATAGGCAGTCCTGGCATTGAACCCGTGCCTCCTAAGTGCAAAGCATGTACTCTAATCCATTGAGCTTTCTGTGGCCCTAAAACAAATTAAGAATGGAACCTGCTAGTTTTAAGAAACCCTTTGGAAATAAATGCCAAGAAGATAAGTTAAAATCCCATTCGTATGTTCTTAGGTAAAGAAAAGTTCAATGGTAGGTTATTTTTGGAGGGGATGTGGTCCATACACAGCAGTGTTCTGGGGTTACTTCTGGCTCTGCACTCAGGAATTACTCCTGATGCTGGAGATTGAATCCAGGTTTGTTGCATGTAAGGCAAATGCCCTACCACGTACTCTGGCTTCATCTCCTAATGGTGTTTTTTACTTTTGTTTTTGTTTTTTACTTAATAAAGTTTTATTTCTCAAAATGCACAATTGGGAAATGCTCACACATCTTCCCCAGCAGCTGGGCCATCTCTGCCTTTTGTGTTTCTTGTGAATCACTTGAGCTCTGTGCTTGGACACGAGTTTAATAAGTCCTTTACTCAGGAGCTCCTGAAGGGCTGCCATGACTTAGGGACCCCGAAATCTTCAGCCTCTCTGAGAAAACCGCAGGTATTATGAGCTTATAGTTGCGGACTTCCTTGCAGAGTTTGTCATAGGTGGCTTTGTCAAACAACACTAGGATATTGAACTTGTCCCGAACTTTGCCTTTGGACCACTTCTTTTTCGTCTTGCCTCCAGACTTGTTCACTGGGTCCTTGTCTTTCTTGGCCGACTTTCTGGCATCTTTCTTTTTCTTGTCGTCCTTGGGAGACATCGTGAAGCTCGGAGGACAGCAGCTATTCGTAATGGTGGTCTTTAATGTGTACGTTGACTTGAGCACAGGAATGCAGATCTTTAAAACACTATAGAATGTATTAAAAAAAAGACTTCTGTAGTAGAAGCTCTTTTTTGCAGAAGAAATAATGACATATATCAGTATTTGCTTTCTTAGATATTTTGGGTTTTTTTGTTTGTTTTTTTTTGGGGGGGGTTTGAACTATGCTTTTTATAATATGTAATAGAATCTAACCCAAGCTGGAAATTGTTCAATTTAGTGATAAATTTAATTTATAAGACTTATTTTGAGAAAGATTTATTTTTTTTCTAAATTACTTTTTTTTCTTCACCACTGAATGAAGTGTCAGGGACTTAAGCTGTAGATGAAGGGGGGAATCTTAGTGGGGCTCTTGAAATGGTGTTTTACTGACACCAATTCTCGTCCCTGACAGTCTAATGCTGATCTTCCTTCTACTCCTATTCCTAATCCCCTCTCTTCCCCACCCTTCACTTCCTCACTTTTCTCATCACTCCCCTCCTCTATTCCAGTTCCACTGTGTGCAGTTCTCATCCTCATCTCCATGTGTGAGAATTGGGCCTCTGAAGGAGATACTCATTTATTCTCTTATTTGCACATATTTCTAGCTTGCATACATTCCTGGCTGAGTAAAATGATAGACATTACCTACTATATATATAGCAGTTTTCAGCTGTCAAAAGAAAGTATTTTCACCTTTTTGTTCTCAAATCTATAAACTGTTAGAATCACTGTTCTTGAATTAGAGTAATATCATGAATGTGTTTGAAAACCGCAAAATTTCAGTGTGTTAATGTTATCCAAGTTCCTCGGTTCTTCTGTTTTGAGCTTCTATTTATACTGGAAGTAAAAGTATATACAATGCATATACATCTATATTCACAACATAGAGGTTATAATGCCAAATAAATGTTTCTGCATTAAGTTTTGTTTAGTTTCTCAAACTACTCAGTGTTTTTTAAGAAGTTGATTTTTTAGATATTTATTCTAATTTTTTTTTAACAGTTAAGGAAAAGCTTACAGCAGATCCTGATAGTGAAATTGCTACAACAAGCCTTCGAGTGTCCCTAATGTGCCCTGTAAGTAAAGCAGTAGAGTGTTTTGAGGGATTGCACTTTTTTATGAGTTACTAATTTTACGGTTTAAAAAAAATCAATGTGGAATGAATGATATATTTAAGCAGAATTCTGAACCATTTTTTATTTTCTCATTTTGAAATCTGATAAAGCTTTATAAATATAAACAAGATGTAAGATCTGAAAGCGAACTTCAGGTTAAGAATCACCTGTCAGGGTTTATGCCTTAGATAACCCACCACTATTTTTCCTTTTATTAAAATAGTAAATACTGAAAAATGATGATAAAATTACTGGGACCTACTAGTGGAGATTGAACTTGGTTTAATAAATTGGGATTTGTAAGATATTTTGATGTTTGTAATATATTTTTAAATTGCATAATAATTTTTTTTTTATGTAGTATCTCCTTACAGAGAACAAGGGAGAGAAATTAGTCAGCGGGTTAGCTTCTTCTCTGTACTTGGTACTAAGCTAGTTATTGAAAGGATGGTGGAAGAAAACTTGGTAAGAAGTTATTAGAAGGTCAGTAGTCTAGTTTGGGAGAGAAAACCAACTCACATGAAAAGCAATAGGTTGTACTTAGCACAGATAAGAAACGAGCTGGGAGAGGTCAAGCATTGTGGACGAAGGCTTCTTTGAATTCAGTCTCACCTGTCCTAGATGAGAGGGACCTAATTTGTTGGTCGGTCACCCCTGTTAGAAATTTCCAGATTCTCATGTGGAGAATTATAAAGAGAGACAAAGGAAGTTATTAATTGAATTTGTATTCTATGCTCTTTACTTAAATATCTCAGCAGGCTCAGTAGTTTTCTTTTTTGGGGGGCGTGGCACACCCCTGCGGTGCTCAGGGGTTATTCCTGGCTCTGTGTTCAGAAATCGCTCCTGGCGGGCTTGGGGGACCATATGGGATGCCGGGATCAAACCCAGGTTTGTCCCGGGTCGGCTGCGTGCAAGGCAAACGCCCTACCTACTGCTGTACTATCACTCCAGCCCAGTTTTCCCATTTTTCAATGGGAAAGCAAGCCTGAAAAGAAGTAGACAAACCTTTAGTATTATTAACATGAGCAAACACGGATGAGAATTTATGTCTTACATTTCAGTTTTCTTTCTTTCTTTTTTTTTTTTTTTTTTTTTTTTGGTTTTTGGTTTTTGGGCCACACCCGGCAGTGCTCAGGGGTAACTCCTGGCTGTCTGCTCAGAAATAGCTCCTGGCAGGCACGGGGGATCGTATGGGACACCGGGATTCGAACCTACCACCTTTGTCCTGGATCGGCTGCTTGCAAGGCAAACGCCGCTGTGCTATTTCTCCGGGCCCGACATTTCAGTTTTCTAATAGAATATCATATTTTCAGATATGTCTACAATTTAATACCTTGATTATATAAGCTCACTCTCTGATCTCCCTGGAATGTGGTGATAGCAGGTGTTCTGACTCATCATTTAACTTAACCAAAACTTTAACCAAACTTAATCAAACTTACTTCATTGGAAAGAAACAGAGTAACGTGAAATTAGGCTTGCTTAGAAATCAAGAACCTGAAGTTATCAAACATAGAGTGAAGTTGGACATCAATGCCCTCAGATGGGGATGCGAGAGTGTTTGTACCCCCTAAAGCTCTCAATTCACAAACTTACAAGTGTGTTAATGTGTTATTCATGGCCTCATACATGCTAAGCATTTGGTCTCTCAATGATCTACATCTCTGACCAGATAGGTTATCACAGGGCTTTCTATCAGGACAAAAGTACTTTTTTGTCATTGTTGTTTTGGGGCCACACCTGGTGATGCTCAGGGGTTTCTCCTGGCTATGCGCTCAGAAATTGCTCCTGGCTTGGGGGACCATATAGGACACTGGGGATTGGGGATCGAAACAAGGTTCGTCCTGGGTCAGCCACGTGCAAGGCAAATGCCCTACTCTGTGCTATATCGCTCTGGTCTCCCAGGCCAGAAGTACTTTTTATAAAGCTGAACAAGGGTCATTCTGTAGTTGTACAATGCTATATCCTGTGTCTGACTGTCTTAGAACTAGTTCTTCTACTGTCCCCTACTGCTTTTGTTTTAACACTGTCTTTCTAGTGAATAACAATTAAAATAACACAAATGCTCTGCTAATATGAGCAGATTATCAAATTTTGAAACTGGTAAAATGATGTGTAAGGATTCTGACTACTTAAGAATGGGAAGCAAATAAATTTGTCAATTTAAGAATCAGTGAAAATTTTAAGAACGTTAACTTTGCAATTTTGGGGAGCCATACCCAGCGGTGCTCAGGGATTACTAGTGGCTCTGTGCTCAGAAGTTACTCCTGGCAGGCTTGGGGGACCATATAGGATGCTGGGGAACCCTTTAACTTGAACTTAACCTTAACTTTAACTTCATGGTGACATGAAGTAACATATGAAATAGTTTTTTATCTTATTTGAAGTTTGTTGCATGTTTCCTTTCTCTGCTTACAAATGACAACAGATGTATTTTGGAGATTTTTTTTTTTGAGTTTTTTTATATTGGGGGAGGTGCACAGTTGGCGGTGCTCACATGTTACTTCTGGCTTTGCACTCAGAAATTGCCCCTGGCAGGCTCGGGGGACCCTCTGGGATGCCAGGAATTAAACCCAGGTTGGCTGTGTGCAAGGCAAACACCCTACTGCTGTGTTTTCACTCTGGACCCTGAGTGTTTATATATATGTGTGTATATATATAGTTTTTTTTTTCTCCTGTATGATTTTTCTTTTCAGGGTGATTCATTGGCGGGGGGCTGTCTCATTCGCTAGCAATCGGGTTACTCCTGGCTCTGCGTTCAGAAATCACTCCTGGCAGGGTTGGGGGACCATATGAGATGCTGGGGATAGAACCTGGGTAGGCTACATGCAAGGCAAACACACTATGCCATTGCTCTTATCTCCCAGGACAATTTTTTTTTTTTTTTTATTTGTTTTTGGTTTTTGGGCCACACCCGGCGATGCTCAGGGGTTACTCCTGGCTGTCTGCTCAGAAATAGCTCCTGGCAGGCACAGGGGACCATATGGGACACCGGGATTTGAACCAACCACCTTTGGTCCTGGATCGGCTGCTTGCAAGGCAAACACCGCTGTGCTATCTCTCCGGCCCCCCCAGGACAATTTCTTAAAAGAGGTGCTTGAGTACTTTTTCGAATGTGGTTGAGCAAACAAAATTTGGGAGTTAGCTATATTTTTTAAATAAGTGTGTGGGTGGATGGAGGGAGAGAGAGAAAAGAAGAGAGAATATGAAGAAACCCACCTTATGTGTTTAGAGCAAATACAATTAATAGATAAGTCAGATGAAAGTCTTTAAAGACCAGACAGTTTCAGTATCAATATCAGTTGGAGAATGCAAATGATTTTGGCCAGGTGCTTGTAGACATTACACAAGCCTGGCACGTGGGAAGTGTAAAGGAAAATCACAGGTGGGATGCACTTGGAAGTTTAAGGGAACACCATGGATTTGTTAGATAATGAATGATATTTAACTGGTAGTTAAGGTGGAGAAAAATGTGCTATTTCACAAGGCATTTATAAAATGACTTAAGAAGAGACTGAGCTCAGGAGTGAGAATGAACACAGTTCAGACTCTCCCATGGGGTCCCAAGGAAGGTAAATTTCTAGTTCCTCTTGAAGAAGAGGGGTTCTAGTGAATGTTAATAAATATATTTCTGATCAAAATCTTTTAGTTTTACACATGAATTGCATCTTGAGGATGCCAGTTACCATTTTTAGTCTGTCCTGCAGAGGGTGCTGGGTGGCTGGGAGATAGGAAGGGAAGTGAGATTTGATTTCATCTCCAGATATTAGAAGCTTTTTACAAATGTGCCTACTAGGGCAGGTTCCAGGGGCTGGGATGCTGTCTTTTGGAAACCCAGATTTTTATCGGCTCAGGCATTGCACAGTACCCCCAGCTCAGATGTAAAACAAAGCATCTGCTGCTATAAATACTTGGAAAACACTGATTTGAGCCTTTTTTTTTTGTTTTTGTTTTTGGTCACTCCTGGTGGTGTTCAGGGAACCATATGGGATATTGGGAATCCAATCTGAGCTGATTGTGTGCAAGGCAAGAGCCTTAACCATTATCCAGAGTGTTATCGCTCTGGACCCTGATATGAGCCATTTTTACCAATAAGCTTATAAATATAAACTGATTTGATTTAGGTAGATTCCACTTTTTAATTTGTGGATGAGGTCACTTAACTGAATGTAGGGTGGTTTTTTTGGTTTTGGTTTTTGGGTCACACCTGGCAACCGCTCAGGGGTTACTACTGGTTCTACGCTCAGAAATCGCTCCTGGCAGGCTGTGGGGACCATATGGGATGCTGGGATTTGTACCCTGTCCTTCTGCATGCAAGGCAAACATTCTGTAAGGTTTTAAGATACATTTGCATATGCATAGAACATCTGTGAAAGGACATCAATAGTTGGATAGCACCTCTTAGTGGAGGAAGGAGAGGAGAGGAGAGGTGTGTCTTTTCTGTCTGTGAATTTCCATGTTACCAAAAATACAAAATTGGGGCCCCCAGCAATAGCACAGTGGTAGGGTATTATTTACCTTTAATGGCCGACCTGGGACAGACCTGTGTTCGATCCCTGGCATCCTATATGGTCCCCATAGCCTGCCAAGAGTAACCCCTAAATGCTTCTAAGTGTAAACACCCTCTCCCCCCATAAATGTGACCTTTTAAATATCACAGGGCAGTCAGTGAATACTTGGAAAAGTAAATTCTTGTTTGATTTTCTTTTTCAGATTGATCCTTGTATTTTTCCATCTTTTATAACTGTTTCCTTTGCGGCTTTGTTCTCCACCTGAAATCATTTCCCATTTTCTTTCCTGTAGTTAGGAAAAATGAGGCTGACAATCCCATGCCGTGCAGTGACTTGTACACATCTGCAGTGTTTTGATGCTGCCCTCTATCTTCAAATGAACGAGAAGAAACCAACTTGGATTTGTCCTGTATGTGACAAAAAAGCTGCCTATGAAAGTCTGATATTAGATGGGTGAGTGTAGCTGTTGGTTGTTTCTCCTCCCTATATAGATTCACATCGTCTGTGTGTTTTCTGCTTCCAGCTTAATTATACTTTTTATATGGAAATTTTATGTTTTTGGTCTTGGGTCCACTCCTAGTGGTCGTTTTGTGGCCACATCTGGTGAATCACTCAGGGGCTGCTGCTCAGGATCCTGGGTTGCTGGGATCAAACTTGGGTCTCCAGCATTTTGAGCATACACGCTGACTGTTTAAGCTCTTCCTATTCTACTCATCTTTTTTTTTTTTCCTTTTCCCACACATCTTAATTGTAAATTAGCTAGTTGTTTATTTCTATTACCGTGATTTGTGTTGGGTTTAGAGTGAGAATTTTCCTTACATTTGTGCTTTCCAAGGTTACATTTTATAGCCCTTGGGAAGCGGCAAAGGCCATTTGGCGATGCCATTTTGCTTTCTTAGAACTCTTAAAGAGCACTTAGGAATTAAGCAGAACTGCATTAAAATATTTTAATTTAATTCAAATTTTAAAGGACAGTCACTATAGAGATCTGTGAGATCAGCTTTTTTACTTTACTGGGCTTTTACTTTTCAGTCTTCTTAACTTTGAAATAATTTCAGACTTAGCAAAGAGTCGTGAAACAGTACAAAGAATTGCCTGTGTGATTTTGACCCTGGTTCAGGTGTAGATTCTGCAATATTTCCACCCTCACATTGCCTTTAGGTAACATACATAAATGCAAGTTTTTGTTGGTTTGGTTACCCCCCATCCATCGTGCTTCTGTGCTCTCCTTCTGGCTCTATTTAGTGTCATGCTGGGACACCATATAGGGTACCAGGAATTAAACCTGGGTCAACCCTCTCCGAGGCAAGTGCCCTACTTACTATACCTGTTGTGCTGCCTCTCTGGCTCCTTGTGGTTGTTTTAAAATATTAAGTGTTCGAGGTCGGAGAGATAGCATGGAGGTAAGGCGTTTGCCTTTCATGCAGAAGGACGGTGGTTTAAATCCCAGCATCCCATACTAGTCCCCGTGCCTGCCAGGGGTGATTTCTGAGCGTAGAGCCAGGAGTAACCCCTGAGCGCTGCCGGGTGTGACCTCCCGCAAAAACAAAACAAAACAAAAAAATACATATATTAAGTGTTCAAATACCAAAACAAACAATATCAAATAGCATTGCTTTTGTCTCCAAGGTAATAATGTAAGACTGTAATTTCACTGTTTCTATTTCTCTTTTGAATAGTGCGATTGGTTACATTTATTTTTTAATTGGCTTGCAGGCTTTTTATGGAAATTCTCAATGACTGTTCTGATGTGGATGAGATCAAATTCCAAGAAGATGGTTCTTGGTGTCCAATGAGACCGAAGAAAGAAGCTATGAAAGTGCCCAGCCAGCCATGTACAAAAATAGAAAGTATGTGCAGAATGATGGCAGAAAGTAAAGTGCAGGGAGGCTTTTCGAGCTCATTGACCTGGCCCTTGGAACTCCATTTAGTCAACTAGACC